>NC_057813.1:661850465-661872038 GCF_018294505.1 Triticum aestivum | reverse complement strand
TTTAGAGGAAGAAAGGGAGATGGCTCTGATCCGCTCGACCATCTACCAACAAGATTTGCGTCGTTTCCACGCCAGAAATGTGAGAGGTCGAGCCTTCCAGGAAGGAGATTTAGTTCTCCGAGTGGATCAGCACAAACCACACAAGCTTGCTCCTTCTTGGGAAGGTCCCTTCATCGTCACCAAGGTTCTCCACAACGGGGCGTACCGTCTTTACAACGTCGAGCATAATATCGACGAGCCCCGAGCTTGGAACGCGGAACTACTCCGCCCATTTTATACTTAAGTTTTAACACTCGGATGAGTTGCAATAAAGTACTTCTGTAGTTCATGGACCTCAAAATAATAGTGTCATAGTTCCTCCATAATTTCTGTCACTTTTTATTTTTGTCCAATAAAATTCCCCCTCAGTGGGTGACTTAGCTGCGAATCCGTTTCGCCTAAGTTTGTAAAAATCCTACCGAGTGGCGAGCCAGACTCCCACTCGGAGGCTTAGCTGCGAATCCGTTTTGCCTAAGTTATCAAAATCCTACCGAGTGGTAAGCCAGACTTCCACTCGGAGGCTTAGCTGCAGTCCAAGGACTCGCCTAAGTTGTAAAAATCCTACCGAGTGGTGAGCCAGACTCCCACTCGGAGGCTTAGCTGCAGTCCAAGCACTCGCCTAAGTTATCAAAATCCTACCGAGTGGTAAGCCAGACTTCCACTCGGAGGCTTAGCTGCAGTCCAAGCACTCGCCTAAGTTATAAAAATCCTACCGAGTGAAGAGCAACCCTCTCACTCGGGGGCTTAGCTGCAGTCCAAGCACTCGCCTAAGTTATCAAAATCCTACCGAGTGGTAAGCCAGACTTTCACTCGGAGGCTTAGCTACAGCCCTATGCTCGCCTAAGTTACAAAAATCCTACCGAGTGAAGAGCAAACCTCTCACTCGGAGGCTTAGCTGCAGTCCAAGCACTCGCCTAAGTTATAAAAATCCTACCGAGTGAAGAGCAACCCTCTCACTCGGGGGCTTAGCTGCAGTCCAAGCACTCGCCTAAGTTATCAAAATCCTACCGAGTGGTAAGCCAGACTTTCACTCGGAGGCTTAGCTGCAGCCCTATGCTCGCCTAAGTTATAAAAATCCTGCCGAGTGAAGAGTAAACCTCTCACTCGGGGGCTTAGCTACAGCCCAGTGCTCGCCTAAGTGGACTGAAGAATAAGTCGATTGCAGTAAAGGTGCCTTGCTTTGAACCTGCAAAAGACATTTCGAGCCAAAGGCAATCGTATTCAAGCACCAAATTCAAGTCTGAATCGATATCTAAAGGAACCGAGAGTGCTCAGGCGTTAAGCCTGTTAAGGTTTATCGGTTACAATTCCACTCGGCATACCGAGGCAAATTTAAAGCGTCCAGCCAGAAGAAGTTTTTTACCCCTCCTGTGGAGGGCTGGAAGGTGCGACGAATTCATCAAGGTCGATTCCGTCGGCGATCCGAGTGGCAGCTGCAAGGAAAGTTTCCATAAAGGACCTGAAGTCGTGTTTCTTGGTGTTGGCCACCCGAAGAGCCGCCAGCTTCTCTTCTCGCGCATCTTTACAGTGGACTCGGGCAAGACACAGAGCAACATCTGCACCACACCGAGCCGAGGACTTCTTCCATTCCTGCACTCGACCAGGGATCGTGTTCAACCGGGCCATCAGCGACTCAAGGTCATTCTGAAGTGTCTCCTCAGGCCAGAGCGTCGAGTCGATGCGAGATGTGGCGGCCTTCAGCCTTGCGAGATAGTCCACGACAGCTGCAACACGAGACTCCAGTCGGAAAACATCCATGGCAACTTCGTTGTTCACCGGAGAATTGACAGGGTCGAGGTTTGGTTCCAGCCGGCTAGTTTCTTCTTCAAAGTTTTGACAAAATTCTACAAGGATGATCACTAAGTCAAGGGGATGGTCGAATGAAAAAAACCACAATTGGAAATGTTTGCCAAGCATAGAGGTTTACCTTCAAGCATAAGAAACAGCTTCTTGGCAAGACTACTCAGGAAGGCCTCCAGTTCAGTTTTCTTCCCAGTCAATTTGCTGACTTGGTCGGTCAGGGCAGCTTTATCAGTTTTTAGTCGACTGATCTCCTTGTTGGCGATCCCAAGAGCAGCTTTCAGATTGGTATTGTCTTGTTCAAGCTTGGTGACTGAAGCTAACTTCTCGTCAGCAAGCTTGATCTTCTCAGCGAGTTCGAGGTCTTTCTTCTGTTGGGCCTCCCTTACCTTACCTGCAATTTACAGCAAGGTCAGATTTTGAAACAAGCAAGGGGAAAAGCAGTCGTCAAGGTCTCACCAAACATACCTTCGGTCTCCTCCTTTGCCTTCGTCAGCTTCTCTTGAACCAGCTTCAAGCTCAGCTCGAGTTGAGTGTGCTTGTTTTCCAGCTCAGAGTAGCGAGCCACAAGATCACAGGAGTTCTGCGAAGAACCAATCGACTAAATGTCAAATATAATTCACTTCCGAGTGAAAAAGGAAAAAACACACGTTTCTAAGACTACAGCCGAATACAAGCATTCGATCGTAGTCTCGGGGACTACACCCAGTGGGTGCACTCAGCGTGCCCCCACTAATTCTGTTGAAGACAAAGTCGACCAGTCGACCTCAAAAAAAAAGAGAGATGTATTCTTTAAGACTGTAATCAACTGCAAGCAGTCGACCACAGTCTCGGGGACTACACCCAGTGGGTGCACTCAGCGTGCCCCCACCGGTTTGTGAAATCCAGTCGACATAGTCGACTGACAGAAAGATTGACATCATAAAGCCTAAGGCCGACTGCCAGCAGTCGACCTTAGCCTTGGGGACTACACCCAGCGGGTGCACTCAGCGTGCCCCCGCTCACACGGAGTTTAATCGACACACCCAGTGGGTGACTACTATAAAGTCCGGGAAGGAAAAGTTTTTGGTAGCATATCCAACAGAACAAACAGTGGTCGACTGACCTGAACATTGCTTTGAAGGGCAGAACTGACGTCATAAGCTGCCTGGCTCACATCCCGGATGGTCTTTAATTGCTCCATCATGATTCCCGCCTGGCGTATCGCTTCCTTCGCCGCGCCAGCTTGGTCCTCTGGGACGTGGTGCGTCGTGAAGAGGGAGGGCTGCTGAGCACTCGTCAATGGATCTGCGAAGGACACCGTGTGTCGAGTGGTGTTCTCTTCCTCCGCAATCAGAATCTCAGGTGCCGTCACGTCCTGGGGCTCCTTACTGGCGGGCGCTTTCCTACTCCTCCTGCGCTTCAGTGGTTCTTCATCCTCATCATCATCAGGGAGATTGATAACAGTATTGGGTGGAGCTACGGAGAAGAATCAGGATCAGAGATCGCGAGTCAGTCGACTAAGAACGGCGTTAAGAATACAGTACCTGGGTTCGAAGTTGCTGCGTCCTCCATCTCATGGTCATCAGCCCGGGCTGAGGTTTCAGAAGTAGCAGCACTGCAACTCCAAAGGATCAGTCGACTAACTTCAGCGTCGACCAGAGACAAAGTTCACACAAAATAAGAAGACTTAAGCAGCACGATTACCCTGATATGGTGGGGATAGACACCTTCATCTTTGGCAGGAGCTTGATCGGCTTCGACGAGGCCGCCCTGGGCTGCTTAGGCGCCTTTTCAGTCGGCACCGGAGAGGTGGTCCGGGGGCGCTTGGTCGACTGAACAACGGTCGCAACCCCCTTGCCACGTTCAGACGAAGGGTCGTGGACCAGCTTCGACCGCCTTTTTGAGCGCGGTGGTACGACCTCCTCCTCCTCTTCTTCCTCGTCCTCAACGTCATCTTCATCACCGTCGTCATCATCATCATCGTTGTCATCCTCTGCAACGTCCGAGTCCCATTCCTCCTCTTCCTGGCTCTCGCCCCCGCTCGCCTCACCCTCCTCAGTCGGAGCTTGAGCCCCATTGGGCATCGAGTACAGCTCGGTGAGAGCCTAGCAGATATCAACACAAGGATCAGTCGACCAGTCGGCAGGATAAACGGAAATGAATGCGACGAGAACGCAGTGGAGAGCAGAGCAAGTGTACCTTGTTTGGATCGCTGTTGTGGTCGAGTGGAGGAATCCTTCTGGCTCCGTGTGGGTTATCCTTATTTCCGGTAACGGCTACCATCCATCTCTCCAGAGTGACGTCATCGACTGCTTCTGGATGGACTCTAGTCTCGTCTTCAGTCCCACAGTACAACCACATGCAGTGGCTCCGGAACTGAAGGGGCTGGATGCGACGCCTAAGGAAGACCTCCAGGAGATCCATGCCCGTCACTCCCTCCCGAACCAACTGCACCACGCGCTCCATCAACATCTTCACGTCGGCTTTCTCCTCCGGAATCAACTTCAGAGGGGAGGGCTTGTTCACTTGGTCCATGGTAAATGGAGGGAGTCCACTCGACTGCCCTGGCGTCGACTGGACCTGGCAGTAGAACCAAGTCGACTGCCAGCCTCTGACGGACTCGGGAAAGGTCATGGGCGGGAAGGTGCTCTTATTCCTCACCTGGATCCCCAGACCCCCACACATTTGGACAACTCGGGTTTTCTCATCACCTGGGCTCGCCTTCTTCACGGTCTGAGAGCGGCACGTGAATATATGCTTGAACAAACCCCAGTGCGGTCGACAGCCCAGGAAACCCTCACACATGGACACAAACGCGGCAACATAGGCAATAGAGTTTGGGGTAAAGTGGTGGAGCTGCGCTCCAAAGAAATTCAAGAAGCCACGGAAGAAAACACTCGGCGGCAAGGAAAATCCACGATCAACATGGGTGGCCAAGAGCACACACTCACCCTCTTCTGGCTGGGGCTGCCACTCCTTCCCCGGAAGCCTCGCCGCTCCATGAGGGATCAAGCCCTCGTTGGCCATGTCGAGGAGGTCATTCTCTATGATGGTCGACTGGATCCAGTCTCCTTGGACCGAGCCCTTCGGCAGGCGGGATCTGGACGAGGACCCGCCGCGGCTGGTGGATCTCCCCTTCGCCTTCTCCGACGCCGACGCCTTCTTCGCACGTTCCAGCGCCGCCGTCTTCTCCTTGGCCATGGTTGCCGGCGAGATGCGCGTGGAGAAGTTGTGCGGGGGCGAGGGCGAGCGCGCTGGACGGGGACGAAGGGAGGAGAGAGAGAGAGAGAATGCTGAAGCACAGTACAGAAATCCTCGCCGGGCGCATTTATAAGGTCCCTTCCGAGTGGATGACAGGTGGGCCCGGTCGATCTAATCATATCCAGGAACAGTTATGCAGACGGGATACGTGGCGAAAAAAGCGGCGCGGAGATCGAGGCGTCTATGTCCCGTCCCATCCGAACGCCGCGGTCCGCCCCGCTTCGCGCGCGTCCCCAAATTTCGCATCCCGCGGAATCCGCAAACAGCAGATCAGTCTGTCAGACACGGGGTTTCCGGCGATCCGTCGCTTGGAGATCGTCGAAGCCCGAAAGATCACTCGACGCAAGAATAGAATGGATCGAGTCGACTGAAGACAAGTTGCTCACTGTCGACGAAGAGATTCTTTGGTCCAGGACAACGCACGACCAAAGCGCAAAGTTAATCGGAAACGACATCAATTCCTTCCTCACTCGAAGCCTCAATCCATTCGGGGGCTAATGATGGGGTTATGTACCTAGGGTAGGGTCATGGACCTGATCTAAGTACCTTACCCAAGGACACCCTTAGAAGAAGTCGCCTTCCAGTCGACCAACGAGGGACACACTCGACTGACTTGAAGGACTCGACCACGAAGACTCACTCGACCATCAGAAGGTCAAGAGGCACTCTGCACTGCAACGGCTTGTAATTAAGTAGACTTTATGATAGTAAAGGCACTTTATGTGGGACGTTACCAGTAACGCCCCAGACTTAACTCACCTTAAACCCTCTCCTACGTGGGCTGGCTGGGGTCCTGGCGCACTCTATATAAGCCACCCCCCTCCACAGGTAGAAGGGTTCGGCACCTTGTAACTCATATACTCATAATCCACTCGACCGCCTCCGGGCTCCGAGACGTAGGGCTATTACTTCCTCCGAGAAGGGCCTGAACTCGTACATCCTTTGTGTTTACAACCTCTCCATAGCTAGGACCTTGCCTCTCCATACCTACCCCCCACTCTACTGTCAGGCTTAGAACCACGACAGCCGGCGCCAGTGAGAGGTCGCGTCCGCTCTAGCCGGGCATGAATGCGGCACTGGCCGTTTCAGGCGGGAAGCACGTGCGGGTGATGAAGAGGGTTCGGGTTGGTCAGGACCGGCCGTGGCAGCGGTCCGGACGTGCGCAAACAAGAGATGATGTATGTTAATATTGCTGCGTATATAATTAACAACGTGAATAATGTGCCAGTTAGACAAATATGATTGGAGATGGACATGGAAATGGAATTTTACGTAAACACGGATATGCATGTCTATGTCTATGTGTGTGTGCACGACGACTCTCGCAACCTGGAAGCGGGTGCGTGTTTTTGATCGAGTTTTCTTTCTTGGTACGTTAGAAAATCAGTTTTTCCAATTCACATCTAGATGTTATTTAATGATATCACATCTAAGCTCCCACAAGTATATAATGTAGCAACAAGAAACAAAAAAAACTAGGACAAAAAAAATAGACCACAAACTATCGATGCTCATGGTTGCGTCGGCTGGTGAAGCTGATCGATTTTCAATGAAAAACAAGCTGTCTTCCATCAGTGCTCTTTGCTTGTTACACACAAAGATGATATCCTTCGTCAGTTCACCTGGGTTGCGTTGGAGACGCAGTCGTCTTTCACGTTGGTGCAATTTTATCACACAATTGGCTATGAACCAAATGTTTCCTCGAAGAAGGATCGACGTTGGTACTAAGAGCATAAGTTTTGTATTGCTTTCTAAGCCTTCTCACAACTTTGTCTCCAGCTCCCCTGTAATTTTATTTGTCCAGCTATTAACTTTGATTTAAAAAATGGTGTGGACCAAAAACCCGGATGGACGTAGTAGCCCTCCTTTTTTATTTACTCCGCATATTAGATTTGACTGAAGTCAAACTTTGTAATACTCTCAAACCTTTCCGATAATTGAAATTAAAATTCTTTATTTGTACACACTCTCACACGTTTCCGATAATTTGGCGCATGTGTGGTTGTTCACTTAAAGGAGGGTAGTGTACCACACGTGAAGGATAGGAAGTGCGACCAGGACGCGTGGGCGTGGATCGTTAGTTCATCGGAAGTAGTACTCCCTCTGTACATTAAATAAAGAGTTTTGTTTCGTACTTACACAATTTAAAACGATTGTAATGGAGAGAATAAGAAAACCACTCCACTATATATTAGTCGTATACACATGAGAGTACTATATGGACGCAACTTCATTGACTTAGTGCACCTTCCTTTGGGTTTATGACAGGTGGGCCCAAAATGTGGCTGGCTCACCTGTCATACAGCCAAAAGCAGATGGAGTGAAGGCACCGGAGCTCAGTCCGTACAACATTAGTATATATATAAGCGGGAGCCTCAGCACTTGTTCGCTAGGGTTTGCACTCTCCACACGCTTGCCGCAATACATATATGTTACACGATGGAGGCTCAGCGTTCATTTGCTAGGGTTTGCTATATTCACAGTCTCTCACCCTCTCTTCACCAGATCTAAACAAGACTGCGTTGGCCTCTTGTCTCTCTCCCCCCTCATAGCTGGTGAAGGAGGCCTCTGTATCCCGTCGCACCGGGAAGGGGAGGAGGTGCAGCGTTAACTCTATCGCCTTCGGCGAGGGAGGCAATCCACTATCGGTTGCGCTGTTCTCTTTCACCCAGCGCCTGTGCGGGAGGGCCACCGACCCCTTCTTCCTCGCTGCCGTACATAGTGTGGGAAGATGCAGCCTCCCACCGCACGCCTTGCCACATCCCGACGACCCTAAGGTATAAGTTTCTTTGAAACCGTCGTTGCTCTAGCTGCATGTGGATCATTTTCGATCTGTAGTCGAATCTAGGTCTTGGTTCAAAGAGGAAAGAAAGGTGCGGTGGGGTGGAGCATGAATCTAGGACGTGGTTCAATGAGGAAAGGAGGGAGGAAAAGTAGTATAGACTGGCTATCCAGCCGCTTTGTTGGTCGAAAAGGGAAAAGGGGGGTAACCCAGTACACACATCTGTAAGGAACCGATCTCTTTGATGAAAAGGGAAAGAAACTGGGGGGGGGTCAGTTAGTTTGTGCAGGACTAGATTTGCTGCCCTCACATAGGAAAAAAGTACAAAGAGAACAAATATGGGACCAACACAGATATGCTGCTTGGCTACATACTCTGCATCACCCATTTATACGTGTGGACGCACATGGTGCTAGCATGTCCCATACAACTATTTTGCTAGAATGCCGCCCGAAAATTGAAGCAATGCCACTGTTAAAAGTAAATTACATTTTCTAACGAATGTTGTTTTGTGACGCCCCCGATTCAATCGTACACTAATCATGCACGCAAATGTGTACGATCAAGATCAGGGACTCACGGGGAGATATCACAACACAACTCTAAAAACATAAATAAGTCATACAAGCATCATAATACAAGCCAGGGGCCTCGAGGGCTCGAATACAAGTGCTCGATCATAGACGAGTCAGCGGAAGCAACAAAATCTGAGTACAGACATAAGTTAAACAAGTTTGCCTTAAGAAGGCTAGCACAAACTGGAATACAAATTGAAAGAGGCGTAGGCCTCCTGCCTGGGATCCTCCTAACTACTCCTGGTCGTCATCAGCGAGCTGCACGTAGTAGTAGGCACCTCCAGCGTAGTAGGAGTCGTCGTCGAAGGTGGCGTATGGCTCCTGGACTCCAGCATCTGGTTGCGACAACCAGAAAGAAAGGAAAGGGGGAAAAGGGGGGGAGAAAGCAACCGTGAGTACTCATCCAAAGTACTCGCAAGCAAGGAACTACACTACATATGCATGGGTATATGTGTAAGGAGGCCATATCAGTGGACTGAACTGCAGAATGCCAGAATAAGAGGGGGATAGCTAATCCTGTCGAAGACTACGCTTCTGGCAGCCTCCGTCTTGCAGCATGTAGGAGAGAGTAGATTGAAGTCCTCCAAGTAGCATCTCCAAGAGCATCGCATAGCATAATCCTACCCGGCGATCCTCTCCTTGTCGCCCTGTGGAAAAGCGATCACCGGGTTGTCTGTGGAACTTGGAAGGGTGTGTTTTATTAAGTATCCGGTTCTAGTTGTCATAAGGTCAAGGTACAACTCCAAGTCGTCCTGTTACCGAAGATCACGGCTATTCGAATAGATTAACTTCCCGGCAGTGGTGCACCAACTTACCCAACACGCTTGATCCCATTTGGCCGGACACACTTTCCTGGGTCATGCCCAGCCTCAGAAGATCAACACGTCGCAGCCCCACCTAGGCAAAACAGAGAGGCCAGCACGCCGGTCTAAACCTAAGCGCACAGGGGTCTGGGCCCATCGCCCATAGCACACCTGCATGTTGCGAGGGCAGCCGGACGCAGACCTAGCCTAGCAGGCGTTCCAGTCCAATCCGGCGCGCGCCGCTCCGTCGCTGACGTCTGAAGTGCTTCGGCTGATACCACGACGTCGGGATACCCATAACTACTCCCACGTAGATGGTTAGTGCGTATAGGCTCGTAGCCAACTCAGATCAAATACCAAGATCTCGTTAAGCGTTTTAAATATCCGCGAACGCCGAACAGGGCCAGGCCCACCTGTCTCCTAGGTGGTCTCAACCTGCCCTGTCGCTCCGCCACAAAGATCCACACAGAGGGCCATCGGGACAAAGGTTCTTTCAGCCCCCAATCCGTGAATCACTAACGGGTACTCTTCGAGCTGACCCGACTTTAGTCACCATCTGTATAGTATGTATGTATGTAAAGTATATACCCGTGATCACCTCCCGAGTGATCACGGCCCAATAGTATAGCAAGGCAGACTGACAAGAATGTAGGGCCAATGATGATAAACTAGCATCCTATACTAAGCATTTAGGATTGCGGGAAAGGTATCAATGACTGTAGCAACAATGACAGGCTATGCATCAGAATAGGATTAACGGAAAGCAGTAACATGCTGCACTACTCTAATGCAAGCAGTATAGAGGAGAATAGGCGATATCTGGTGATCAAGGGGGGGCTTGCCTGGTTGCTCTGGCAAGAGAGAGTGGTCGTCAACTCCGTAGTCGTACGGGGCAGCAGCAGCGGCGTCGGTCTCGTAGTCTACCGAAAAGAAGAGGGGGAAAGAAACAGTAAATACATAGCAAGCAAGTGCATAACGATGCATGACATGACAAGTATCGATGCTAGGTGTGCCCAATCGCAGTAGTAGGTGATACCGACGAAGGGGGAAAACAACCGGGAAAGTATTCCCGGTGTTTTACGTTTTCGGACAGATGAACCGGAGGGGGGAAAGTTGCGATTCCGATAGGTTAGGGATGTGTGGCAGACGAACGGGCTGCGTATCCGGATTCTTCTCGTCGATCTGAGCAACTTTCATGTAGAAAGTATTTTCATCCGAGTTACGGATTAAAACATATGATTTTCTAAAGATTTAACTCATTTTCAGGAATTTAATTAATTATTTAAATCCAACATTATCCAGAATAGTAAATGATGACGTCAGCATGACATCATAGTGATGTCAGCATGTCAACTGGTCGGTTGACCAGTCAAACCAGACAGGTGGGTCCAGTGGGACCCACATGTCATTGACAGGGTACTAACAGAGTTTTTAAAACTAACTAAATAGGTTAATTAGCAGGTAGGGCCCAGTAGTCAGTGAGAGATTAGGTTTTAATTAATTTATTTAATTAATTAGCAGTTTATCTAATTGTTTTTATTTGTTTTAAGACATGGGGCCCGCACGTCAGTGGCAGTAGCTGCCACGTCAGCAGTTGACTGGGTCAACCCAGTCAACTAGGACCCGCAGGGCCCACTAGCAGTGGCGCTGGGTTGGCCCCAGGCCAACCACGTAGGCGACGGCCGGCGTTTAGCCGCCGGCGATGTCAGAACGCGGCGGGGGCACCCGGGCCTCGTCGGGATTTCGCTACACGGCGTCGTTCAGCGCGCAGCTTGGTCTAATCGAACGGCCACTCGATGCCGCGTCGAGTGGGGGTGGTGGTATGGCCGGACTTGGCCCGAATCGGCACCGGCGACGAGCAGAGGCGGTGGCGTCGTTCGGGACATCATCGGGATCGCGCTAGGAAGCACCAAACCGCGCGCAACAACTTGCGTTCGAACCGCATAGGCATTCCGCGTCGTTTGGCGGTGGCGCTGGACCAAATGGTTGCTGGAAACACGGCCGGCGACAAGCTTTGGCGGCAGCGCGATCGGGCCCCCGATGGGAAACACACTAGGAGGCACGGGAGGGAGTGTGCGCATGCGCGTTGGGCTCCTGTGAGCATCAGGAGTACGATGCCGTGCTCAGGCGAGCACGACAGAGGCCATGGCCACGGCGGCGAAGCGACCGGCGGCGGTGAGCTCTCGGGCGCGACACCGAGCTAGCTAGAGCATGAGCTAGGGGAGCTAGAGGGCAGCGGGGGGGAGGCAGCTCACCTAGCGGCACGCACGGTGGCCCTTGGTGGCTTAGTAGCAGCAGAGGGGTGTCGCCGGAGTTGGTGAAGAACGTGGCAGCCGGAGAGGTGGACGAAGGGGATCCGACGATTCGGGGCTCCCCCGCTCCACTAAGGCCTCCGATGGACGAGGAAGACGATGGAGGCGTCGACGGACACGCAGGCGCGGCGAGGCGGCGACTGTGGCCGCGCGATTCATGGCGGCGAGGCCATGGCGGCGCTCGGTTGCGGTGGGGAACGAGGGGGAGATGGATCTGGAGGGGAGAGGGAGAGGCGCGGGGGCCGAGGGCGAGCGTGGGGGCGAGTGGGAGGCGGGATCGAGGAGGCGGGGGGTGCTGGCGATCTTATCCCCCGTCGTCGCCGGCGAGAGGGTGCGGCAGGGACGCACCCCTGTTCCGACCCGGGTCGGGGGAACAGGGAAAGGAGGCGGCAGGGGGAGGCGGGCCAGTTCGGCCGGGTGGGCCAGGTGGCAGGGGTGGTGGCTAGCTGGGCCTTTCGGCCCAGGGGGGAAGGGGGGTTTCTTCTTTTTCCCTTTCTTTTCCTTTTTTATGTTCTGTTTTATTTAATTTGGGCATTTAAGCAATTTATAAATTTGTGTCATCTACACCATAATTGCCTATGCCATATTTGGCATTGTCCGAACATTTTTGTTTCAATTTTTGAAAACTTTTATTGTTGACATTAATTTGAATTTGAATTTTGAAGCGGTTTCAAATTAACCCAAGATTAACTACAGTGACAGAGGTGATGTGGCACCATTAACGTGAGATTACTGTAGCATGATTATCCGGGCGTCACAATTCTCCTCCACTACAAGAAATCTCGTCCCGAGATTTAGGAGGTAGAAGGAAACAGTGTGGGGTATTCATCACGCAGGCGATCCTGTCGTTCCCAAGTGGCTTCATCTTCAGAATGGTGCGACCACTGAACTTTGAGGAACTTGATCGCCTTCTGGCGTGTGCGGCGTTCAGCTTGGTCGAGAATGCGGACCGGATGCTCTTTATAGGAGAGGTCCTGTGACAATTCGAGCACTTCATGATCCACTGCTCGGATTGGGTCCTTGAAGCAGCGACGGAGCTGTGAGACATGGAATACATCGTGAACCTGAGAAAGGTTCGACGGAAGCTCCAGTTGATATGCCACTTTTCCACGCCTTTCCGGAATAGTGAATGGGCCAATATAGCGAGGAGCTAGCTTGCCCTTGATCCCGAAGCGGTGAGCACCCTTCATTGGTGTAACTCGAAGATAGGCCTTTTTGCCAGGTTGATAGACCATGTCTTTATGATGACGATCATACTGACTCTTCTGACGTGACTGAGCAGTCTTGAGATGCTCACGAATAATGCGGACTTGTTCTTCAGCATGTTGGATAATATCCAGACCGAAGAGTGGACGTTCCCTAGTTTCTGACCAGTTCAGAGGGGTTCGGCACTTTCGTCCATATAACACTTCAAAGGGGGCCATCTTCAGACTAGCTTGATAGCTATTATTATAAGAGAACTCAGCATACGGGAGAGATTCCTCCCATTTCTTACCGAAGGAAATAACACAAGCTCGAAGCATGTCTTCGAGAATTTGGTTGACACGTTCAACTTGCCCTTGCGACTGCGGATGAAACGCAGTACTGAATGACAGATGAGTTCCCATAGCTTCTTGGAAACTTGCCCAGAATCTTGAAGTGAATAAGCTGCCACGGTCCGAACTGATAACCAGTGGAATACCGTGAAGTGAAACAATTCTGGACATATAGAGAGTTGCAAGCTGACTAGCAGTGATCGTTTCTTTGACCGCCAGAAAATGTGCAACTTTAGAAAGTCGGTCAATGACGACAAGAATAGCATCATTACCTTTCTGCGATTTGGGAAATCCAGTGACGAAGTCCATCTCGACATGGTCCCATTTCCATTCAGGATAGAGATAGGTTGCAGAGTTCCAGCAGGCCTTTGATGTTCTGCTTTGATACGACGGCAAATGTCACATTCAGCAACATAACGAGCAATGTCTTGCTTCATGTTAGACCACCAGAATCTTTGGCGGATGTCTTGGTACATCTTTGTACTACCAGGATGGATACATAGAGGCGTATCATGAGCTTCTTTCATAACCTCCTGAGTCATATTCAGGTTTTCCTTCTTACATGGCACCACTAGGCGGCCTTTGAAGTACAAGGCGCCATCATCAGCAATAGTCAAGAATGATGGCTTTCCTTCTTTGAGGTCGCGCTTAATCTTGTGGGCTGCAGAGTCATATCCCTGTAATGTCTTGATGGAGCTCACAAGATCGGGTTCGACAGCTAGGGTATAGAGGGAACCCTTGGAAACAACACAGAGATTCATCTTGCGAGACTCCTCAGGAGGGGGAGCGAGTGCACCCGGAGGAACAGTATGGAGGTTCAGCTTTCTGAATTCTTCAACAAGTGAGGGCTGAACTTTGTGAATCTGGAGGTGGTTGCAGTAAGACTTGCGGCTCAAGGCATCAGCCATTACATTAGCCTTGCCTGGTGTATAGGAAATACCCAATTCAAAGTCTGCAACAATCTCCATCCATCTCTGCTGACGGAGGTTCAGGTCTGGCTGAGTAAACAGATACTTCAGACTTTGGTGGTCGGTGAAGATCTCGCAACGATTACCGAGAAGGTAATGTCGCCACTGTTTCAGTGAATGGATAACAGCAGCAAGCTCGAGGTCGTGAACTGGGTAGTTCTCTTCGTGAGGGCGCAATTGTCGAGAGGCATAGGCAGTCACTTTGCACTCCTGCATTAGGACACAGCCTAATCCTTGATGGGAAGCGTCGCAGTAAATGACGAAGTCCTTCTTAGTATCAGGTGGAGCTAGTACTGGGGCAGAAGTCAACTTGTCTTTGAGTGCCTGGAAGCTTTCCTGACACTTATCTATGCACAGAAACTTGATGCCCTTATGAAGCAGGTTAGTCAGAGGTCTGGCGATCTTGGAGAAGTTCTCGACGAATCGACGGCAATAGCTGGCGAGACCGAGAAAACTTCTGACTTGCTTAATGTTCTTCGGAGGAGTCCAATCAAGAATAGCCTGGACTCGTTCAGGGTTGACGGCAATACCATCCTTAGAGATGACATGCCCAAGATAGGTTACTTCGGGGAGCCAGAATTCACATTTGGAGAACTTGGCATAAAGTTGATGCTCTCGTAGCTTTTCTAGCACAAGACAAAGATGTTCAGCATGTTCCTCTTCGTTCTTGGAAAATACCAGAATATCATCCAGATAAACCACGACAAACTTGTCGAGGTAATCCATGAATATATAGTTCATCAGGCGAGAGAAGGTGGCTGGAGCATTGGTTAAGCCGAAAGACATGACGGTGTACTCGTATGAACCATATCAAGTCACAAAGGCAGTCTTTGGGATATCCTCTTCACGAACACGGATCTGGTGGTAACCCAACCTCAAGTCGAGTTTGGAGAACACTGACGAACCAGCCAGTTGATCATATAGATCATTGATCCGAGGAAGAGGATACTTATTCTGAATGGTAGCTTGGTTTATAGGACGGTAGTCTTGGACTAATCGGTTTGTCCCATCTTTCTTCTTGACAAAGAGAGAAGGTGCTCCCCAAGGAGAGCAACTTGGGCGAATGAAACCACTGCGAAGAGACTTGTCGATTTCCTCCTTAAGCTCAAGGAGTTCATGCGGCGGCATCTTGTAGGGTCGCTTGGCTATAGGAGTGGTGCCAGGTTTCAAGTCGATGACGAATTCGACAGCTCTAGCAGGGGGAATTCCTGGGAGTTCTTCAGGAAAGACGTATAGGAATTCACGCACGACGGGAATGTTTTCAATGCCCTCGAGTGGTGCAGCGTTCAATGCATTCAATGCATAGAGCCTTGCCTCGGCATTCTGAACCAGACGAGCATTGTAGCTTATTATTTCATCAGAAGGGTGTAGCAGATGGACGGTCTTGGTGGCGCAAACGATAGAAGCAGTATGCGCCTTTAACCAATTCATTCCCAGAATGAGATCAATGCTACAGGACTTCAATACGATGGGGGAGACAAGGAATTCTAGTCCTTCGATTTCAACAGGGACATTGTTGCAAATCATGGAGGTCCGACATTGGCCCGCAGGGGTGTGCACTAATAGAGAAGCGTTCATGTCTTCACTTTTAATGCCATGCATGAATGCAAAATCTTCTGACATGAATGAATGCGATGCTCCTGTATCAAATAAAACAGATGCTGGTATTGAATTTATGAGGAGTGTACCCATCACAGTAGCAGGCTGGTCTTGAGCTTCGTTCAGATCAACGTGGTTGGCATGAACACGGCCATAAGACTTGGCATTTTTGTTGCGGGGCTGGTTGTTACCACGACCAGCTGCTGGAAGGGCCAGTTGATTCTGGTTCTGGTTGCATTCCCTAGCACGGTGTCCTGGCTGACCACACCTGAAGCACAGACCATTATTGGGAGTGGGAGCAAGAGCTCGGGGTGGTGGAGCTGGAAGCCTTGGCTGCCTAGTTGGAGCAGCCGGCAGACGAGGTGCAGCATAAGACTGCCTTGGGGCAGGTGCATTTGGACGGTACATGCTGTTCGGGATCCATATCTTATGCTTCTGCGAGGGCGGGCCCGAAGATGAGCCCGTGTCACGGTTGCGCCTCTGAGAGCTGTGGTGTTCCTGCAGACCAGTCTCGACATTGATGGCCTTGTTCACCAAGGTGGCGAAATCGGCAAAGTCATGCACTAGAAGTGCGAGCTTGATGTCAGCTTGAAGGCCTTCACGGAACTTCTCCTGTCTACGAGTATCAGTTGCAATGTCTTCTTCAGCAGAGCGGGATAAGTCCAGAAACTCCCGCTGATAAGCTTCCACAGTTTTGTTGCCCTAGGTGAGGTTGCGGAACTCACGCTTCTTCCTGTCCATGATCCCCTGAGGAATGAAGCGGGCACGAAAGGCAGCTTGAAAGTCTCGCCAGGTGATGATTGTCCCAACTAGCAGAGTACGCCTGTGGCTGTCCCACCATTGAGCTGCGGGTCCCTTCAGAAAGAAGGAAGCAAAGGTGACATAGCGGGCAGGGGCTACTTCAGCAGACTCCATCTCATAGGTGATGTCTCGGAGCCAGTCATCAGCATCCAGCGGCTGAGTTGAGCTGCGGTACACGGTTGGGTTGAGGCGCATGAAATCTTGTAGAGTTACATGGGCTGGCTGCTCGTTCATATTGGGACGAGGGAACTGGGCCATCACATTCTCCATGAACTGGCGATTCATCTCGAGCTGTTGGACCATACCAGCCATGTACTCAGGCGGTGGTGGGGCGTTGCCGCCATGACCACGACCAGCTGGTCTAACCATCCTGTTAATATATAACAGGGGTAGTTCAGTATTGAGAAATTTGCATAGACAAGAGTCATTCATGATGAAACATGCATAATGAAAGGAGCACGACAGATACCACATAGATAGTCGGCATAACTTACAAAAGGGGTCGGACATAGAGTTCAGTACACAGACTAAGTCATTATAGGCGGCACGCAGGCTCGCGAATGCATCTAATACTAATGAGCAAGACTACATCAGTCCCAGGAGGTACTGTGAAGGTAGCTATAACCTGACAGCTGGTAGTGAGGCAACGGATAGTCCTCCACGTCAGTGGCCTGGGGGCCGCGGATACTCTGGTGTAGAACCCGACGCTCAGGTGGTAGAAGAGGACCAAGTGCGGGAGAGTAGCCTCCCACCTCTGGCCATCCGACACTGTGGGGCATCACGGTCCTGGCTGGGTAGATCGCAGAATGCGACAGCTGTCCAGACCGGACAAAGGGGTGCAACAGCGTCAGAGCCCTGTAAAGGTGCTGACGAGTGGTGTACAACTCGTGGCGAAGAGCTCTGTTAGCTCGGTCCAGCCCATCAGCATGCAGAACCAGGCGCTGATGGTGGAAGGGCTCTCGGGTGACGGTGGAGTAGGCGGCAGTGTAGTATCCCTCCGCACCAACGTCAGATGCGATAGGAATGTGCCTGAAAGGGGAAGTGTCCAATGCCTGATACTCTCCACGAAGACGTGTTAGAGCAGCATGAGCAGCATCGTGGACTGCCATCTCGATGGTCACTCCAACACCATGAGCGGTGTGCAGCACGGTAGTGGACTCATACCCCCGAGAGTAGAGGTGGACGATGGCACGGTACCGCTCCTGGTTAAAGTCCTGGTACTCCTCGTAGACGGTGTACTCAGGGTGCCAGCGATAACCCAGATAGGTCATCATATCAGCTAGCACAGTAGGTGATCCTGAGGCACCAATGGCCGCAGTGTGGCGCACGACCTGCCTCGTGGGTTCCATCTGAAAACAAAGATGTTTCAATGGAGTCAAATGACAATATGGGCACTATTCAAAATGCTATCCTACAGAATAACTATGGCTTATCCAACTTTGGGGTGAATGTGGTAACGGGATCCTAATGTCAGAGTTAGTAAATTCGTTTAACCTGAGTAGGAGAGAGTTCAGAGCCCCAGAGTAAAAGTCGAGGAGTAAAAGATCCTAATACCACCCAATGGCGACGTGGGCCCGTTAGCCACACAGCCATGTTAGTAAAAAGTTTTTCAATGACTAGACTCAACTTCGGCCAAGGAGTTGGAAAGGGGGATTCCTACAGGCAGTCGGCTCTGATACCAACTTGTGACGCCCCCGATTCAATCTTACACTAATCATGCACGCAAATGTGTACGATCAAGATCAGGGACTCACAGGGAGATATCACAACACAACTCTAAAAACATAAATAAGTCATACAAGCATCATAATACAAGCCAGGGGCCTCGAGGGCTCGAATACAAGTGCTCGATCATAGACGAGTCAGCGAAAGCAACAAAATCTGAGTACAGACATAAGTTAAACAAGTTTGCCTTAAGAAGGCTAGCACAAACTGGAATACAAATCGAAAGAGGCGCAGGCCTCCTGCCTGGGATCCTCCTAACTACTCCTGGTCGTCATCAGCGGGCTGCACGTAGTAGTAGGCACCTCCAGCGTAGTAGGAGTCGTCGTCGAAGGTGGCGTCTGGCTCCTAGACTCCAGCATCTGGTTGCGACAACCAGAAAGAAAGGAAAGGGGGAAAAGGGGGGAGAAAGCAACCATGAGTACTCATCCAAAGTACTCGCAAGCAAGGAACTACACTACATATGCATGGGTATATGTGTAAGGAGGCCATATCAGTGGACTGAACTGCAGAATGCCAGAATAAGAGGGGGATAGCTAATCCTGTCGAAGACTACGCTTCTGGCAGCCTCCGTCTTGCAGCATGTAGGAGAGAGTAGATTGAAGTCCTCCAAGTAGCATCTCCAAGAGCATCTCCAAGAGCATCGCATAGCATAATCCTACCCGGCGATCCTCTCCTCGTCGCCCTATGGAAAAGCGATCACCGGGTTGTCTATGGAACTTGGAAGGGTGTGTTTTATTAAGTATCCGGTTCTAGTTGTCATAAGGTCAAGGTACAACTCCAAGTCGTCCTGTTACCGAAGATCACGGCTATTCGAATAGATTAACTTCCCTGCAGGGGTGCACCAACTTGCCCAACATGCTTGATCCCATTTGGCCGGACACACTTTCCTGGGTCATGCCCGGCCTCGGAAGATCAACACGTCGCAGCCCCACCTAGGCAAAACAGAGCGGCCAGCATGCCGGTCTAAACCTAAGCGCACAGGGGTCTGGGCCCATCGCCCATAGCACACCTGCATGTTGCGAGGGCGGCCGGAAGCAGACCTAGCCTAGCAGGCGTTCCAGTCCAATCCGGCGCGCGCCGCTCTGTCGCTGACGTCTGAAGTGCTTTGGCTGATACCACGACGTCGGGATACCCATAACTACTCCCACGTAGATGGTTAGTGCGTATAGGCTCGTAGCCAACTCAAATCAAATACCAAGATCTCGTTAAGCGTTTTAAATATCCGCGAATGCCGAACAGGGCCAGGCCCACCTGTCTCCTAGGTGGTCTCAACCTGCCCTGTCACTCCGCCACAAAGATCCACACACAGGGCCGTCGGGACAAAGGTCCTTTCAGCCCCCAATCCGTGAATCACTCGCGGGTACTCTTCGAGCTGACCCGACTTTAGTCACCATCTGTATAGTATGTATGTATGTAAAGTATATACCCGTGATCACCTCCCGAGTGATCACGGCCCAATAGTATAGCGAGGCAGACTGACAAGAATGTAGGGCCAATGATGATAAACTAGCATCCTATACTAAGCATTTAGGATTGCGAGTAAGGTATCAATGATTGTAGCAACAATGATAGGCTATGCATCAGAATAGGATTAACGGAAAGTAGTAACATGCTGCACTACTCTAATGCAAGCAGTATAGAGGAGAATAGGCGATATCTGGTGATCAGGGGGGCTTGCCTGGTTGCTCTGGCAAGAGAGAGTGGTCGTCAACTCCGTAGTCGTACGGGGCAGCAGCAGCGGCGTCGGTCTCGTAGTCTACCAAAGAGAAGAGGGGGAAGAAACAGTAAATACATAGCAAGCAAGTGCATAACGATGCATGTCATGACAAGTATCGATGCTAGGTGTGCCCAATCGCGGTAGTAGGTGATACCGACGAAGGGGGAAAACAACCGAGAAAGTATTCCCAGTGTTTTACGTTTTGGGACAGATGAACCGGAGGGGGGAAAGTTGCGATTCCGATAGGTTAGGGATGTGTGGCAGACGAACGGGCTGCGCATCCGGATTCGTCTCGTCGATCTGAGCAACTTTCATGTAGAAAGTATTTTCATCCGAGTTACGGATTAAAAGATATGATTTTCTAAAGATTTAACTCATTTTCAGGAATTTAATTAATTATTTAAATCCAACATTATCCAGAATAGTAAATGATGATGTCAGCATGACATCATAGTGATGTCAGCATGTCAACTGGTCGGTTGACCAGTCAAACCAGACAGGTGGGTCCAGCGGGACCCACATGTCATTGACAGGGTACTAACAGAGTTTTTAAAACTAATTAAATAGGTTAATTAGCAGGTAGGGCCCAGTAGTCAGTGAGAGATTAGGTTTTAATTAATTTATTTAATTAATTAGCAGTTTATCTAATTGTTTTTATTTGTTTTAAGACATGGGGCCCGCACGTCAGTGGCAGTAGCTGCCACGTCAGCAGTTACGCTGGGTTGGCCCCAGGCCAACCACATAGGACCCGCAGGGCCCACTGGCAGTGGCGCTGGGTTGGCCCCAGGCCAACCACATAGGCGACGGCCGGCGTTTAGCCGCCGGCGACGTCAGAACGCGGCGGGGGCACCCGAGCCTCGTCGGGATTTCGCTACACGGCGTCGTTCGGCGCGCAGCTTGGTCTAATCGAACGGCCACTCGATGCCGCGTCGAGTGGGGGTGGTGGTATGACCGGACTTGGCCAGAATCGGCACCAGCGACGAGCAGAGGCGGCGGCGTCGTTCGGGACATCATCGGGATCGCGCTAGGAAGCACCAAACCGCGCGCAACAACTTGCATTCGAACCGCATAGGCATTCCGCGTCGTTTGGCGGTGGCGCTGGACCAAATGGTTGCCGGAAACACGGCCGGCGACGAGCTTTGGCGGCAGCGCGGTCGGGCCCCCGATGGGAAACACACTAGGAGGCACGGGAGGGAGTGTGCGCATGTGCGTTGGGCTCCTGTGAGCATCAGGAGTACGATGTCGTGCTCAGGCGAGCACGACAGAGGCCATGGCCACGGCGGCGAAGCGACCGGTGGCGGTGAGCACTCGGGCGCGACATCGAGCTAGCTAGAGCGTGAGCTAGGGGAGCTAGAGGGCAGCGGGGGGAGGCAGCTCACCTAGCGGCACGCACGGTGGCCCTTGGTGGCTTAGTAGTAGCAGAGGGGTGTCGCCGGAGTTGGTGAAGAACGCGGCAGCCGGAGAGGTGGATGAAGGGGATCCGGCGATTCGGGGCTCCCCCGCTCGAGCTGAGGCCTCCGGTGGACGAGGAAGACGATGGAGGCGTCGACGGACACACAGGCGCGGCGAGGCGGCGACTGTGGCCGCGCGATTCACGGAGGCGAGGCCATGGCGGCGCTCGGTTGCGGTGGGGAACGAGGGGGAGATGGATCTGGAGGGGAGAGGGAGAGGCGC
>NC_057813.1:661845361-661850216 GCF_018294505.1 Triticum aestivum | reverse complement strand
GAGAGGGTGCGGCGGGGACGCACCCCTGTTCCGACCTGGGTTGGGGGAACAGGGAAAGGAGGCGGCAGGGGGAGGCGGGCCGGTTCGGCCGGGTGGGCCAGGTGGCAGGGGCGGTGGCTAGCTGGGCCTTTTGGCCCAGGGGGGAAGGGGGGTTTCTTCTTTTTCCCTTTCTTTTCCTTTTTGTATGTTCTGTTTTATTTAATTTGGGCATTTAAGCAATTTATAAATTTGTGTCATCTACACCATAATTGCCTATGCCATATTTGGCATTGTCCGAACATTTTTGTTTCAATTTTTGAAAACTTTTATTGTTGACATTAATTTGAATTTGAATTTTGAAGCGGTTTCGAATTAACCCAAGATTAACTACAGTGACAGAGGTGATGTGGCACCATTAACGTGAGATTACTGTAGCATGATTATCCGGGCGTCACATGTTTCAAGAGAGTGCCTCTGTTAATATGAATCAATGCTACCATTTTAGAAATGCTACTATCCTACTTTGTTTTCCATCCAAGATAAGTTAGATGCTTCTTTCTGTCATCGTTTGTTTCATCCTCCTTTATCGGCAAGTAATTCTTTCCTTTTTTGCCTCTGTTAAAACAGGAGTCAATATGAATGAATCACACTGATGCAGAATTGCTCCTCTCCTGCTTTGTTTCCCATTAAGACAAGTCATCAACCGTTATTTCTCAGTAATTGTTTCCTTATACCTACTGTTGCTTACAGGGATCTCAAAATTAAAGCTCGGTTTTATTCCGACTTCGATTTTAGTTGAACTGCACAAAAGGAGCCAATGTGTCCAAGGAAAACTGCTGCGTTACTGGGTACAGTTGGTCGTTCCACTTCGCAGAAAGAAGCAGTCACTGGATGCGGTACATTACAGAAGGAATGACCGAGAAGCTTTACAGAGTATTATTAGACACCGGTGACATGACTAGTCTGCAGAGACCATTGGAAATTTAACAACACGTGGAGTGCCCTGGGCAAAAAGTGCCCAAACAAGTACAAGAAGCTAAGACAGGACACGATCATAGGCATTACATATTTTGAATGGGAAAAGCTTGTCAAAGTTTAATCATTGATGTTAGCAAGAATACGTTAGTTTAATATATTGGAATTGGAAAACATTGTCAAAATTTGCTCATTGATGTTAGCAAGAAGACGTTAGTTTAATATATTGGAATTGGAAAACCTTGTCAAAATTTGCTCATTGATGTTAGCCAGAAGACATGCATTTGATATTTTTGAGTGGGATGCCCTTGTTGTGAGCAGCGTCGAGTGTTTTTTCCTATTCCTGTGTTCAGTTTAGAAGTAAATAGTTACTCTGCTGAGATATTCCTGTGTTAAGAGTTTGTTCTGAATATTGTCTATGTAATGCCAGACCTTGTGTTTGATTGCAAAGTTGAGCTTGGAATGTTGTGGCATGTGGCATCACGAGCTGTTCACGGTGCCTCCTGAGAATAATGCTTCGTATTGTTTTGCATGTCGATCTAATGCGAGTGATTTGCTTGTTAAGAAGATCATCCTCTTCTGTTGTTTCCGTGCGTAAGAAGTTCATCGTCTGATGTTTCATTCATAGCCTATACGACATGTCGGGTAGGTTAGATGTGAAACCATATGATCTTCCGACCAACTCATGATATTAGGCCGTGATTGGATCATCGTTTTCCAACCAAAACCGCTTGTAAAACTGACGCTTATAAAATAAAGCAGATGGTCTCGGGCGAAGGCGCTTGGTTGGTTGATTTCGACTAGTAAAATATCGGAAGTACTTCACACACGATAAAAACGTTGAACAACACTCGAACGATTGCTAATCCAGTCGTTAGCTGTTGTTTCAGCCTTGCCCATGGATGGCATGATACGCACGTCGTGCATGTATCGTCTGCTAATGTCGTCCATATAGCAATGCTCGTAAAATATACACTGGTCTCTCAAATTACACGCGTAACCCGCCAGTTTTACTTACAGACCTCGGGCCTTTCGATGATGAGTAAATTACACTTGTATGTTAATACAGGTTTGAAATAAACCAGAGCTCCCAAGCGCGGCCTTACCGTTTCATGCCGTCTTAGTTTCTCGAAGGTGCTCATAGGTGTCTGATGATCCTGGCTTCCTGAATGAGCAGTGGGCGTTGTATCAGACCTCCCTAGGGACCGCGAGGCCCTCTCCATTGTCCTTTGAGTTGTTGCGCTCACCGTGGCTCCGAGCATTGTTAACATGGTCAACGAACATGAGGATTCAGGAGATGACTTTATTTTGACTGGATGACACTAGGGACCCACTAGGGCCATACTCGTACGTACACAACTGCCTCCTTATTATGTATAACTTTTTTTGCTTTCTCCTGGTTTCCTGAGATCACGGTCCCACACCATTGTCAACCTATGTAGTCAATACAAACGAGAGAATTGCACAAGGTGTGGCCGACAACTGGGACCAAGCAGCTCGAGCAGTATTTGTGTTTTTGAGGCATGAGCACTGCAGAGTTTTTCTTGGCGATGATTTCGTTGTGGTTTAGAGGAGAGCAGGGTATTAACCGGGCGGGCTATGGCCCGTCTAGCCCAGGACAGATATCCAGCCCAGATACTACTTTTTTCAAGATGAAAATGGCTAGCCCAGCTATACGTCATTTTGAGGAATACCCAGGCAAGGTCAACTTGTTATTCTCCGCCCCGCTGTGCTGCAAATTTTTCCTAGGAGGGATGCATTAGGCTTAATAGGAAAATGGGCTTTAAAAATAATAAATGGGATGTAATTATAAAAACTGGGCAGTAATTATAAAAAAATGCACCAAACACGAAATTAGTTTATAAAATATTATTTATGGATTTTGAAAATCTTAAATTTTCATTGTTGTGCGCGCAATGTTTCATTGGATTTTTACGTAATACAAATTTATATTTAATCTGAATAGAAATTTTGGGATAAAAATATTTCGGATCCCATCAAAATGTGGGAAATTTTATTGAATTCTGTCTTCAACGGTTGGTTGAAATTATTAATCATTGTCCTAGCTAGAAAATGGGCTATACTTTTAACAAACTGTAAGTGGGCTGTTGTAAATTCCATTAGAATTCAAAAATGGGTTGTACATTCTTATAAAATGCAAATGGGCTATAAGTTCTCTGCCACACACTTGTGGGCCTACTAAGTGACGCGTCCCCTAAACAAAATAAGTTGACGCGTATGCAAGGCTTTGTTAACTTATTATAGTCAACACACGGTTCTAGCAGCAGTGGCCGTTGGATGTCTATCCAACGGTTGTCGTGCTTCTTCTTCAATCTCGGATATTCTTCGCTTCGGCCGCCCAAAAAATGATTCCTCCCCCTGACATCTGGGGCGCACCGTTTCGGAGGCTGACCTGTGGGCCTACTAAGTTGGAGCGTACAAAGGGCTTTGTCAACTTAGTCAATATAAACGATTCTAGCTTCAGTGACCGTACGATGTCCATCCAACGACCGTAGTGCTTCTTCAACCTCTGATCTTCTTGGTCCAGCCGCCCAAAGCAGCGCCGGTCGTGCCGCCTGCTCCTGCCTCCCGTGGCCGGCTGTGCTGCCGCGGAGGCCTCACCGCCCCCATACTACTCCCACCGCTAGCCAGGCCATCCCTCCACTCACCCACACCCCCTGTTATTCTGCGGCGACGGCAGCCTCACACCGCAGCTGAACCAGTGAACCCTCGTACTCCTCTCCGCGCGGGCTTCCATTGTTGCATCTTCTCCGGCTCCGCGTCGTCCCCTTCCTAGGCGTCACCGTCGTCCACCGCCCTGGTGCTCTCGGCATAGCGTGGTCAACGTGGTCAACGACCGACTTCCATTGGAAGAGTACTGTACATGGAGAGGCTGACAGCTGGGTCCATGACGGCCGCAAGGAAGTGCCTCCTTATTACGCACAAAATAATTATTCCTCCACCTGACAGCAGGGACCCACCGGATGGGCCACCTTATTTCGCAAAAAAAAACGTTTGACTGCTGGTACCCACCGGACAGGCCACCGTATTTCGCAAAAAAAACGTTCCCCCAGCTGTCAGCTCCGACCCACCGGAAGTGCCTCTTTATTACGCACAAAAAAATGAATACTCCCCCTGCTAGCTGGGACTCACCTTGGTGGGAAGCTGACTTGTGGGCCTACTAAGTTGACGGGGACGGAGGGCTTTGTCAACTTAGTCAATATAAACGATTCTAGCTCTATTGACCGTACGATGTCCATCCAACGGCCGTAGTGCTTCTTCAACCTCTGGTCTTCTTGCTCCAGCCGCCCAAACCAGCGCCGGTCGTGCCGCCTGCTCCTGCCTCATGTGGCCGGCTGTGCTGCCACAGAGGCCTCACCGCCTCCATACTACTCCCACCGCTGGCCAGGCCATCCCTCCACTCCACTCACCCACACCCCCTGTTATTCTGCGGCGACGGCAGCGCAGCCGAACCAGTGAACCCTCGTACTCCTCTCCGCGTGGGCATCCACTACCACGTCTTCCCCGGCTCCGCGTCGTCCCCTTCCTAGGCCTTGACGTCGTCCACCGCCGTGGTGCTCTCGGCGCGGTGTGGTCAATGTGGTCAACGACTGAATTCCATCGGAAGAATATTGTACGTGAAGAGGCTGACAGCTGGGTCCACGGCAGACGCAAGGAAGTGCCTCCTTATTATGCGGAAAATAATTATTCCTCCACCTGACAGCAGGGACCCACTGGACGGGCCACCAGTATTTCGCGAAAAAAATGTTTGCCCCTAACTGCTGGGACCCACCCGACGGGCCACCGTATTTTGCGACAAAAACGTTCCCCCTGCTGTCATCTCGGAGCCACCGGAAGTGCCTCCTTATTATGCACAAAAAAATGAATACCCCCCCCCCCC
>NC_057813.1:661843382-661845153 GCF_018294505.1 Triticum aestivum | reverse complement strand
CCCCCCCCCCCCGCAAGCTGGGATCCACCTTGGTGGGAGGCTGACTTGTGGGCCTACTAAGTTGACGGGGATGAAGGGCTTTGTCAACTTAGTCAATATAAATGATTCTAGCTCCAATGACCGTACGATGTCCATCCAACGGCCATAGTGCTTCTTCGACCTCTGGTCTTCTTGCTCCAGCCGTCCAAAGCAGCGCCGGTCGTGCCGCATGCTCCTGCTTCCCGTGGCCGGATGTGCTACCGCGGAGGCCTCATCGCCCCCTACTATTCCCACCGCTGCCCAGGCCCTGCGGCGAAGGCAGCCTCAGACCGCAGCCGAACCAGTGAACCCTCGTACTCCTCTCCGCACGGGCTTCCGCTGCCGCATCTTCCCTGGCTCCCCGTCGTCCCCTTCCTAGGCCTCGCCGTCGTCCACCGCCCTAGTGCTCTCGACGCGGCGTGGTCAACGTGGTCAAGGAACGACTTCCATCGGACGTGGACTCTATGTGGAGAGGATGACAGTTGGGTCCACGGCCACAGCAAGGAAGTGCCTCCTTATTACGCGGAAAATAATTATTCCTCCACCTGACAGCCGGACCCACCGGACGGGCCACAGTATTTCGCGAAAAAAGCGTTTCCCCCCTGACTGCTGGGACCCACCAGCTGCACCTTCGCACGTAAGGAAGTGCGTCCGGGCAAAAAAAAATGATTCGCCCCCCTGACTGCTGGGACCCACCAGCTACACCTTCGCACACAAGGAAGTGCGTCCGGGCAAAAAAAACGATTCGCCCCCCTGACTGCTGGGACCCACCAGCTACATCTTCGCACGCAAGGAAGTACATCCGGACAAAAAAAAGAAAAGAAAACGATTCGCCCCCCTGACTGCTGGGACCCACCAGCTACATCCTTGAAGGCAAGGAAGTGCCTGACAGTCGTGACCCACCTGGTCGAAGCATACGTACCGTTGTCATTCTGGTCGCGAACGTGTACGTACATATATATTGGTGGATGTAGAGGCGCGCACGTGTCGTAGTAGAGGCGCGCACGTAGCATGTACACGTACGTACAGCGGCGAGGGTGCAAGAAAGAAAATACGGCCACGTACGTACATACGGGCAGGGTCTCTAATGCCTATCGCGCATACGTACATGGCTAGGTTGGAACGGGGAAACAGCGTCGTCGTCGTGTTCATGGGGAGCCAACCGGCTGGGTCAGAACGGAATGCGTGGTCGTGTTCATCGATCGGGAGGGTTTGGACGGAACAGGCGATGGAAACGAGGCCTGGCGTACCGCACAATGGAGGTAACGACCTTGTGTTCGACCGGCCATGTTCGAAATGGGGTCCTGTTGATCGGGAGGGGCCTGGCGTACCGCAAAATGGAGGAAACGGACCTCCTACGGTCGAAACGGGGGTCCTGTTAATAGGGAGGGGTGTGGCGTACCGCAAAACGAATGAAACGGACCCCCTACGGTCGAAACGGGGATCCTGTTGATCGGGAGGGGTGTGGTGTACCGCAAAACGGACAAAACGGACTTGTGTTGGAGCGCTACGGTCGAAATGGGGGGGGGAGGGGTGTGGTGTACCGCAAAACGGGGCTCCACGGGATACTGTTCATCTCCACTGTCGACCTCCTCCAGCCTCCACGGGCTACCGTCGACCTCCTCCAGCCTCCACGGGCTCCTGTTCATGCAGCCTCCACCGCGCGCTACTCCACCGACTACTGTTCAACCACCCCACCACGGGCACCCCTCCACCGTCTACTGTTCATCCAGCCTTCCACACCACGGGGTCC
>NC_057813.1:661804707-661843142 GCF_018294505.1 Triticum aestivum | reverse complement strand
GGCAGCATCGATCGGCTTCAGTTAGCAATAGTAGCGAAGGAATCGCTCCATCGGGTTCAGTTAACAGCCATCGGTCGATCACTCGGGTTCAGTAACGCGTAGCCTGCAGTGCAATCGCTCGGGTTCAGTTAGAGCCCAACGCCTCGCTCGGCTTCAGTTAGAGCCAACGCCTCGCACCCACGCGCGTACATACGAGAGAAACGCGCATCGTTCCGCCCCCGACCTCCCACCTTAACCAGCAACTCCCCGAAATTTTCCTCCCCCTCGCTTCTACCACAGTTTTTTCTGTCATGGACGGCCTAAAGAATATCATGCAGCTGCATCTACGGCCCGCCCAGGACGAAAAGCCCATTTTCTGTCATGATTTTTTGTCATAGAAGTAGGAGCCCACCACATCTATGATGATACCAGGTTTTGTCACAATTATCGTCATAGAAGTGTCATATGTATGACAGAAAAAAAATTCGTTCGGCCCAAAATGTCACGGATGTGTCTTTTTTTGTAGTGTAGATGGCTTATTTTACTCCATTATTGTTTTGTTGGGTTGAATCCATGACCTTCTTGCATTTATAGCCACCTGCTCTAGTTGGTATGCCGCATCAGAATCATCTAACTTTTTCACACTCTTCCCACCTATTATTTTTAGGAACTTTCTCGACAAGACATGCTCAACAAACTCAGACAACGGAAACACAAGGGGGCTCATTGCTCCCACATGTCGGTTATCAAATGTATTCATGGTCATGCTATATTCTCCCCTGTAGATCCCTAGGCTCTATGGACATTTTCACTCGTACTACGACTGTATCTCCACCTTGCCAATTGATTCAACCCTACAATAGAACCTTCATATCTCTGGAATCATCACCTAATTCATACCTATTTGTCAACATCCTGCACTCCCTATACGCATGGTGATTTGGAAGCCCCTCTTGGTTACACTCTGATTTCCTATAATCACATTAGATCCAAGAGATGGTGGCTTTCAAAGGCCAGGTCAATACGAGGATACATCAACAGATGTACAACATGCATTATGCACACTAGTTTCTGCTTGAGGTACTAAAAGTCGCTTATGGCGATTATATGGAACCGCTCGTGCTTCCCAGAGATTTGGTGGCTTGTGAAAACACATTCTCCAAGATGGTTGTAATGGGGCAACCTTCTCCAACGTATTTTCGACTGAACCTGCAAAGTATGTAGGGTGAAAGATGGAGGCTTAAAGAAGTGGGTGTTCTTCTTTGGGGACAAACTTATTATCAATGCTTAGTGAACCCAGAGAGGATGGGATTATGAGGTGGCCATATCTACCAGTTGGATGAAAATTCTCGAGTATTTTCATTTGGGAGATAGAAACTTAATTTATTCATCTCATGACACATGGTCTCTTCCTCCCTCTTCGCTCCACCTCGCATCGACCACCCTAACTCACCCTAACTAGTTGTAGACAATAAATTCAATCAACTGTATGCACCCATATCCAATATTCTAATGGATTTTTATTTTTTATTTTTTATTTCACATATTTTCTTAAAGCAAATAATGTTATAAATGGCAAAATATAGTAGGAAATGAATAAACATATGTATATCCATATTTAAAATATGTTCACCTCATATTTTTACTATGGACATCACATATTCTAGAAGAATTCATCACCAATTTTAAAAAAATGTTCATCGCATATTTAAAAGAGTGTCATCTATAAATATGATTTCTTATATGAAAATAATAAACAAAAAATGTTCATCTAGTATTTCTAAAATATTTATTGCATATTATAAAAAATTATCATATATTTGGAGAATGTTCATCACATATTTGAATTATATATAGTTAATATTAATGTAATAAAATTTTATTGAGATAAAAAAGAAACGAAAATTATTCGACTCATATTTGAAAATCTTCATGGATAAAAACTTATATTCATGTAATAAAGTTAGAAAAGTACAAAAAATCTATAGATAAACGAAAAAGAAAACGAACGGGAAAAGGAAAAAAGATAGGCTAAACCAGAAGAAACAAAAAAAGTCATTTAAACACACAATAAAAAGGGGAAAAGGATGACTATAACACGTCTTAGGCTATTCGCGCACTATCCCCCTACTGGTGCTAGGAGTAGGTTTCATTGGGATCCTTATACCGAGTCTGAACTTCTCAATAAGGTTGTAGCCGAAAATTTACAAATTTTAGTTTTTTTATTTGTATGACATGTATAAATTTTGCTCTTTACTAACGGGGATCATATAACGTTGATGCATTTTGCATGTTCTAGACATTAGACTTTGTTCACCTTAAAGACACGAAAAGAGCTCTCTCTCTCTCTATCTCTCTCTCTCTCTCTCCTCCCCTCTTCCCCTCCAAATCCATGTTGACTATGCTAAAACCGCCCATGGTTGAGTGGTAGATGATGTGTAGCGACCAGACCTCAAACGGTCAAGTCTCTGTGCATCAGTGTCATCCCTGGATCGGTAATGCTGACATGCACAGTAGTTGAGGATTTATAACAGAGTTTCAATCACACACTTATTACATCGAATGTCTCAAAAGAGAACTTATTACAATAATATGGCTTAAGTCCATCTAAAAGTTAAAACAGCGGAAGGCTTGGAAGATAAAGTGAGTCCATCAACTCCAACGACATAGCTGAGTGAATGACAATGACCTATCGCACCTTACTCGTCATATGAAAAGTCTGCAACATGAAATGTTGCAGCCCGAAACGGGTCAGCACATGGAATATGCTGGCAATGTAACACAAAAGAGCAATGAACAGAATAAATGCTATCACTACATGCATATAAGGCTAGTGGAAATCTCTATGGTTAATGGTTTTGCATCAAGCCAATTTTTCCCTACAATAAAGGAATAGATTTTATTTAACTATCATGGTGGTTGTTAAACATTGAGAAGGTTCCTCTAACTCAATCCCAATTAAACAATATCAATTAACCCAACAAATTAATTTAGAGTGATGAGATCAACATGATAATCCAAGAACCAGATACTCAAGATGTCCATAATCGGGGACACGGCTAACCATGATTAGTTTATACACTCTACAGAGGTTTGCGCACTTTTCCCCACAAGACTCGATCTCCTCCATTGGATTTCTCGCACTACATGGTGTTTGAGAAACGGATGACCGAGACACAGTCTTTCAGAAATATTAACTCTTGACTCTGGATGGACAGTTACACATACTTTCTCCTACATCTACTAGCCCACCATTGAAAGAGGTCATGCAACATACTCAACTATGCTAGAGCCCATAATAGCTTGTGGATGCACATGGAAGTTTCCAGCTTGAATAATCTTATGATCCCTTTGAGCCTGGGTGGCGAACCGTAGGATGATCACACGGGTACTCCAGGATATCCTAGGACAACACTGGATTCTCCAAGTGCCCGCAACCAATCCAACCAGATGTGTATTTAAGTAGCCACCTCAAGTTAACCATTAAGTAACAATTCTCACATCTGTCATGGATACACTCACCCAATCCACGTCTACGAGCATAGCATACCAACCTGAGCACAACGTAGAAGTAACTCCCAAAGGTTTGATAATAAAAGGGCAATAGGTTCTACCTCATCATGTACTTCCCAAACCCACATGTTATTCAGATCCTAACCATGCAGTGTTTGAGGATTGTAACTAATGCATAAAAACTAGGTAATAAAGGGATATGATCAAAGTGTTACTTGCCTTGCTGACGATCTCCAAAACCTAGAGACTCGTAGTAGCACGCTTCGCACTCCGAGAATTCTGTCGCAAACAAACAATATCATACATAAGCACTTAAGCATAGAAACACGGGTAAAACTCAAATAAGAAGATCCAATCTGAAAGTTCAACTGAAAAGCTTCGATTTGCAAAAGAATCAACTCAAACGGAGCAACGAAACTTAAGATACAAACGAAACAAGATCATTTACTAATCTGGACCAAAGTCAAATTTTACAGTACCAAAATCATGTTCAAGTTGGTTAAACAGAAAGAGGGTTGCGAGATGAATATTTAGGCGTTGGTTTCATCTAATTTGGACAAACTAGCAAAAAGTTATACTAGATTGAAGATCAGAGCAGAAATCGCGATCAAAATAATCGCAGATAAAACCCTGGAAACTAAAACAAAACGAACAGACGAACAAACAAACGATCGCTGTCTGAACCTAACCGGCGAACAACGTTCGTTAAAACGAACGAACGGACGAACGTCCGCTAAATAACTAAACCGACGAAAAACCAAACCGATCTAATAAAAAAACTCTAGGGTTTTAAAAAAAACGGCGGTTTTACCTAAAACCAAAAAAAAATTGATGGCGAGATCCGCAAAGTTCGGCGCGGTTCCGGCGGCTTCCGGCAAGGCGGGGCGGCTGCGCGTGCGGCGGCGGGGTGGCGCGGGGTGGCGCGGGTGGTGCGGCGGGGTGCGGCGAGGCAGCTGCGGCTACGGGGGGCGGTGGGGCAGGTGGCGGAGTGGTGCGGCTCGGCGGTGCAGGCGGCGGGGCGACGGGCGGGACGAGGGGAGGAGGCGGCGGGGCGGCTCGGTTATATAGGGGTCGGGGGTCCGACTTGGGGGAGGGGCAAGGCCCGAGCGGCGGCGATGGCAGCCCGGACTCCGGCGGGAGTCCGGCTCGGGCACGAGCACGCGAAGGCGGCGGCGACTGTGGGCCGGATGGGCTTTTGGCCCAGTGCGGTCCGGGAAACCTTTTTTAAAAAATAATTTCGCCCGAACAGAAAATCCTAATAAATTATGAAAAAAACTCTAAAAATTCCAAAAGCAATTTTCACCGTCTAAATAGAATATTTAGAACAAAGTGAATATTTTTCTGGCCTAAAAAATATCTTGTGAGCACCATAACTAGCATCACAAAAGGTAGCTATATTCTCCACCACTACACCCTCCCTTGTGAGCACCCAAGAAGGTATGATGAAAAACTTACCCTTTTATTTATTTATTTTTCACGAAACTTTTAGCTCAAAAGTAGTAGATTCTCGAAAAAATTATATTATATGAAACAATACAAAAAAGATCAAGGATTTACGAATATCAATGTAGAAAAATCTCAAAATTTCAGTATTGCCTTCATGCATGTACTATGGGAAGAAAAATCCAACATTTGCCTTTTTACTTCAAATGAGGATGACATTTGTCATGATATATTTCTCTTGAGGCGCATGCATATTTTGATGCTGTATTATAATCTTTCCCTAATAATAAAGCACGGATTGACTCCTTGGGTTCACCGTCACAATACACTTTCTTCTCATATCGTAATACGCTTTTACGATTTGTATAGACAAATTCGTAATATAAACGAGGTGGTACTAATTTTGGAGACAGTACTATTCTAACCTCCTCCTCCTCGTATGTTTCACTCATAGACTTGGGTCTGCAAACAGGTGTCCGTTGGCCCAGCTACAGTACAATGCATGGAGAAAAACCACGTTTAATTTTTCGGGCCTGGGCCACGGGCCACGTGAGGCCTAGAACCACGGAAAATCGAAATCGCTGAACGAAGACTCGTTCTCCAAATAAATTAATAGTCACCTTAAGCTCCTATACCGCGCCTTCAGCGCCCCGCAAGAGAAGTGGCGCCCGCAGCAGCCGCTGGATGGGCCGGCCCACGATCACGCAACAAGCAACGCAAAAAAATGACCGGCAAAAATACATCCCGAGTCCGATTCGATCTCGCGACCTCGCGCTTAAACATGGAGAGGCTAGTCACTGCACCAGCTCAATACTATTGCCTATTACCAGCGCGAGATCTTTAAAGAATAGAAATGTAGACACGTTATTTATTGCACATTACACTGTAGCGTTTATATTTTCCAATTATTTGAAAATATCTTCACATATTACAAATGGAGTTCATGAGCATGCAAAAAAAGTTCGCATATTCAAAAAGTAGTTCACCAACTCGAAAAAGTTCATTTATTTAAAAACAGTTCACGGATTCAAAAGAAGTTCATCGATTTTGAAAAAAGTTCATCGAATTTGAAAAAAGGTTCATCAATTTGAAAAATGTTCGTCGAATTTGGAAAAAGTTCACCTAAATTGAAAAAAGTTCATGGATTTTGAAAACAAGTTCATGTAAATTGAAACTAGTTCATCAATTTTGAAAATAAGTTCATCGATTTTGCAGAAAAAGTTCATCAATTTTAAGAAAAAGATCAGAAAATTGTAAAAAGTTCATAAATTTGAAAAAATAAGTTCCCCTATTCTGAAAATGGTTCAGCAATTTGAAAAAAGTTCACGAGTTTTGAAAAATTCAGTTCATGGATTTAGAGAAAGAAGTTCATCTATTTAAAGAAAACAATTACGAATTTCGAAAAAAGAAATTAAAAAAGGATAGAGAAAAAAGCAAAAGGAAAAGAAAAAAGAAGAACAAATAAAGGGACGAAAACATGGGTGCTACCACATGTGGTGAAATGGTCGAGTTGGTTATACCTTGATACCTGAAAACCCTCGACGCAGGTTCGAATCCTAGTGTGCTTTGCTTTTTTGCAGTTTTATATAGAGTTTAAAAAACAGGAATAGTGGAAGTTGGGCCGAGCCCAGGTTGCGCCGCTGCAGGCGCCGGTTTGCGGAAACAGCTATAACCGGCGCCTGCAGCGCCAAATAGGAAATCCCTTAATTATCTGTATTTGATCAGACCAATTCATATACGTCCGTGAGTTGCCTGAAAACAAGCTGCCTCGAAATCTACAAGCAGAGGGATCCTCAACGAAAGAAAACACGAAGGAGCAAATAATTAAGATTTACAGAGGCCCAAGGAGGAGGAAACGAAGGAATAGTTGAAATCAAGATTACAAAGCTCCGTGTGGAGGAAACAAAGGAACAGCTAACCACGAGATTCGGGGTCGCACCACTCGCCGGCACGGCTGCTCGGCTCCATCGGCAGTGTGCAAAGGCAAGGAGGCGGCCGGCAAAGCAGAGGACGGTGCGTGGGGGTAGTATGGTGGTGGTGGACGCTGACCCATAGGCGCTCGGACTCCCGAAAGCGTGTGGATCAAATCGGGGTGGGAGGAGGTCCCGGAAGAAGCTCGCCTGGCAGTGGTGGAGCAGGGGGCCGCCGTTCCCAGCGGTGATGGAGCTTGGCGGCTCGTGGGAAGTCGGGTTCCCAGCTGTGTGATGGAGCTGGTTGATCCTGGGGATCCGGCGGCGCGCTGGTTGGTACAGGGGATCTCCCAGCGGCGTTGGGCGTACGCGGCCGCGGCGTAGCGTGTGGGGACTCCCGGTCGTGGAATCTGGGTGGGGGAGGTCCAGATGGAACGTGTTGACATGTTGGACCGCCAGCAATGCGATTGATTTCTACGTGTCAGCTAGCAGCATTGTTGACCCATTAATATCTCCGTGCATGTCGTATGTTTTTTAAATAAATGTGCAATTTCGAGTAACCCCAGTCCGTCACGCGGACGGTTTAGCTCACATGCTATCACCCGAAAAAAAGTGTTTGTTCTATAAATTATGCACACTTTTGAAACTGTACTATATTTTTTGATTTAAGGTTCAACTTGACTCTGTACTGAAAAGGAAACAAACACTACACATAGATAGGAAGGATTGGACAGTGTTGGATTAACATATATACACAGTTTCGATTACACACCACAAAAACATATATGATTGCATGTCCAATCTTTACCTAATAATAAAGTAAATACATGATAAATTGACAATAGCCGCTATGGAACCCGGTAAATTTTTTTTTGCGAGGGTAAAGGGAGTTTTTATTACAAATTCATAGAGTTACAGTCGAGATGCCATACATCCTCAATACATGGAGGAATCGAGCCTAGCCACACAGCAGTGGCACGCTCCGTACGGCTGTAGTATGCCAGCCGATCGGCAACTCTATTCTGAACACGACTAAGTTTCTAAGGAACAAACTCCCTAATACCAGATAAGTGCTTGATCTCCCTTACTAGCTGTCCATACGCTGACCGTTGGAGAGCATCCATGGCGAGACATGATAAAGCTTCGGATGAATCTGATTGAAGAATCATCGGGGCCTCGGAGTGCTCAATGGCCAACGCCATGCCTTGCATCATCGCATGTAGTTCCGCCTCCAAGGGGTCGTTGCAGTGAAAAACATATCTATAAGCTGCAAAGAGGATGACCCCCTCGCGGTTCCTGAGTATCATCCCGATCGCCGCAGAGCCGTCTACAGCCTGAAAGGAGCCATCAACGGACAGGGCCACCAACCGTGGCGGTGGTGCCGGCCATGGTAGGGCAGGAAGCACCCTTGTGTGGCACGGTGCCACCGGGGCAGCCGAGGACATTTTACCTTTGAAAATCTCCTCCACGGTGAACTTGCCAGCCAAGTTGATAGATTTGTAGTAATTGTCCAAGAACTCAATGGAGGCCAGTACTGGGGGGCTTCCTTGCCACGATACAGATCATTCCGAACCTGCCAAATCCTCCAAATCAACAGGAGTACCATGTCTGCAACTGTCTTTGAGCACACGCTGAGGAGTGTCAAGAGCCATTCTTGTCCGTTATCAACCAGAGCGTCATCCTCCGGCAGAGGCCACCTCCGACGCATGTTGACCCACAAAGTTCTAGCCTGTGTACAGGCCACCAAAGCATGAAAAGTAGACTCCTCCTCAATCCCGCAAAGAGGACATAGGGATCTGGTCGCCAGATGTCTCCGATTTTTACATCGTTGCGTTGCCAGCGTACCTGTCGCCACTCTCCACGCAGGAATTTTCATTTTCTGTGGAACGTTGGCCGCCCAGACGCAATTCCAAACCACGCGATCTCCCGCCGGGTGTGTGCTCGACGACCCATTGGCAAAGGCGGTGTTGTGATCGCATGTGACCAGTTTATATGCACTTCTTACTGAGAATACACCAGACCTCTCCGGGAACCATGCAACGAAATCCTCGCGGTTACGCGGTGAGGCCCTGATCTTTAATATGAAGTCCACATCCGTTGGCCAGAAAAACTCCCGAAGACGATCGACACGCCAAGCACCGTTCTCATCAATGAAATCGGCCACTCTGTTCAGATGGCAAGTCCCCTTCGGGGTGATAGGACGAAACGACGGCGGCCGAGGGATCCAGGGGTCCCTCCATGTGCGTATGGTAGCACCATTGCCTACCCTCCAGATAACACCTTGCTTCATGAAAGATCGAGGATGTCGCCTAGAGGGGGGGGGGTGAATAGGCGTTTTAAAAATAATTACGGTTTAGGCTTGAACAAATGCGGAATAAACCTAGCGGTTAATTTGTCAAGCACAAAACCTAAAACAACTAGGCTCACCTATAAGCACCAACAACTTATGCTAAGCAATATAAGCAACTATGTGATAGCAAGATATATGACAACAAACAATATGGCTATCACAAAGTAAAGTGCATAAGTAAAGGGCTCGGGTAAGAGATAACCGAGGCACGCGGAGACGACGATGTATCCCGAAGTTCACACCCATGCGGATGCTAATCTCCGTTTGGAGCGGTGTGGAGGCACAATGCTCCCCAAGAAGCCACTAGGGCCACCGTAATCTCCTCACGCCCTCGCACAATGCAAGATGTCGTGATTCCACTAAGGGACCCTTGAGGGCGGTCACCGAACCCGTACAAATGGCAACCCTTGGGGGCGGTCACCGAACCCGTACACTTTGGCAACCCTTGGGGGCGGTCACCGGAACCCGTCAAATTGCTCGGGGAGATCTCCACAACCTAATTGGAGACCCCGACGCTTGCCCGGAGCTATACACCACAATGATTGAGCTCCGAACACCACCAACCGACTAGGGCGCCCAAGCACCCAAGAGGAACAAGCTCAAGGGCACCAAGCACCCAAGAGTAATAAGCTTCTCAACTTGTAACTTCCACGTATCACCGTGGAGAACTCAAACCGATGCACAAATGCAATGGCAAGGGCACACAGAGTGCCCAAGTCCTTTTCTCTCAAATCCCAGCAAAGCAACTAATGCTAGGGAGGAAAATGAGAGGAAGAACAAGAAGGAGAACACCAAGAACTCCAAGAACTAGATCCAAGGGGTTCCCCTCACATAGAGGAGAAAGTGATTGGTGGAAATGTGGATCTAGATCTCCTCTCTCTTTTCCCTCAAAAACTAGCAAGAATCCATGAAGGGATTGAGAGTTAGCAAGCTCGAAGAATGTCAACAATGGGGGAAGAACACGAGCTCTGAGGATAAGGTTCAATGGGGAAGAAGACCCCCTTTTATAGGAGGGGAAAATCCAACCGTTACCCCACTGAACATCCCCGCACAGAGCGGTACTACCGCTAGGGAAGGGCGGTACTACCGCTCCGGGCGGTACTACCGCTCAACCCAGCGGTACTACCGCGCTGCCAGGGCCCTAACCCCAGGGCGGTACTGCCGCTAGGGAAGAGCGGTACTACTGCTTAGGGCGGTACTACCGCTCCTACTACCTCCCTTAGTGCCGCAAAACCCGACACGAAAAACTTCGTTCGAGAATCGAGGCGGAAGTAGCCCAGACACACAGCGGTACTACGGCCGAAAATCCCAAGCGGTACTACCGCTCTGAGAGCGGTACTACCGCTGGGGAGCTTCGGTGGTACTACCGCTGTGGTCGCGGCACTACCGTTGGGGCCAACCTTATGCCTCAACCACGAAAACAAAGAATACTCCAAGGAAAACCAGAACTGCCATAACTTCTTCATATGAGCTCCGAATTGAGCAAACTCAAGCTTGTTGGATAGAGCAAGACGAGTAGCATCAAAACAGTGGAGGCAGGGGAGGTATGCTTAGCAAACAAAGGAGTGAAACCTCCAACCGAGAAGAACCGGCATACCCTCCAACATCGAAAACATCATAGAAGATGCATGAGAACTCCGTTTTCGATGAACTTGAGCTTGTCATAAAAATGACCACAAGCTCCAAATCTCACAAGGAGAAGAACCAAACAAGAACCAAAAAGATGATGCAAGGATGCAATGGTTTGAGCTCTCAACGAACGATACGATCAAGCAACTCATCGAGAGCCCCCCTTGATAGTACGGCAATCAATCCTATAACCCGGTTTCTCACAACTACCGTGAGACCGGTAAAATAGAAAACCTATCAAGGGAAAACCTTTGCCTTGCACATGATCCACTTGAGCTAAATGATGACGATCTTCTCCTCCTCAAGATGGACCACCTTTCTTGATTGCTTTGGCTCGATGAAGACTAGAGATTGCTCCCCCATACTCCACTATGGGTGAGCCACTCTTCTGCACATCTTCACAAGTCCATTGTCGCCACAATGGACGACAAGCTTCAGGCATATGATCTCTTCGTGATGATCCTACTTGAACTTTGCACACCGCAAACCTAACCCCATAAAGAACTCTCACGAAGACCATGGGTTAGTTCACAAAGCGTAATTGACCATGTTTACCATACCATGGGATCGCTTGATCCCTCTCCGTACATCTTCTATGCTTTGTGTGTTGATCAACTTGATTCATTCTTTGACTTAGTCTTGATCAACCTTGAATCTTTCACTCTTTTCATTTGGATGATGTCTTGAAGGTAAACATGAATGATCACACAATCTTCTTCTTCAAGACATGCTTGCAATAAGCTCAACACTCACATGACCAATCTTTGGATAATTCCTTAATAGCACCTTGGTCAACTCATAAACTCCTTGAAACCAACACATGGAATTCAAGAAAAGCCTATGGACAGATCCTTCAAATATAACTCAAGACAACCATTAGTCCATAGAGATTGTCATCAATTACCAAAACCAAACATTGGGGCACCGCATGTTCTTTCACTTCAGAAGATCAAGGCCATGAAGTATGCCCTTCCAGGCAGAAGAGCCATTACCAGAGAACGAGGTATCCAAAAGCTGTCCCGTCGGGTAGTAACGAGCTTTCAAGAGCCGTGCACATAGACTATCTGGTGAATCTAGCAATCTCCAAGCTTGTTTGGCCAGTAAATCTTGATTGAAAGCCCGCATATCCTTAAACGCCATGCCACCCATAGATTTTGGTAGTCGCAACTTGTCCCAACTCATCCATGCCATCTTCTTCTTCCCATCCTCAACGCCCCACCAATACTGGCAGATCATGCGAGTCAGCTCATCGCATACCGATGCCGGTAACTTAAAGACACTCATGACATAAGTAGGTATCGCCTGTACGACTGCCTTGATCAATATTTCCTTGTTCCCAGCAGACACGTACTGTTCGCTCCAATCAATAAGTTTCTTTCGTAACCGATCCTGGAGGGTTTCAAAGTTTCCCTTATGTACTCTTCCTTCCGGGACCAGGAGGCCCAAATACTTAGGCTCAAAGACTTCCTGGGTTATTTCCAAAACCGACTTCACCTCATGTATTACAGATGGCAAACAATTTTCTGAAAAGAGGATGGAGCACTTCGACGGGTTAATCATTTGTCCAGTCGCCGCCGAATACGTGTTCAACACACTCTTAACCAAATTAGCTTGCTGTTCCGAGGCTTGAAAAAATAGGAGTGAATCGTCTGCAAACAAAAGATGCGTAATCACCGGAGCAGACCTGCATATCTTGACCCCTTGTAGGCCATCCTCTCTCACTGATTTATGCAACAGGGCAGACAGTGTATCAGCCACAAAGAGGAAGAGAAAGGGTGATAAGGGGTCACCTTGACGGAGCATACGTGTGCATAATAAATCATTGGCGCCAAAATACAGACATTAACATGTCATGGCAATAGAGTCTTTTGTTGATCTCAACGAAGCTATTGTTTCACGACATCTCCTCGAGGTGTTGTGATATGTTTTCTTCTCCCATTGCAAAGCAGCGGTTGTGATATGTTTTCTTCTCCAGTTGCAAATAATAGACCACACGCAGGCAGAAGGGGGCATCCCAACAGAAGCTATAACATCTATCTACTATATAATCCCACCTTGCTCCCCTACATTCAAATAAACCAGGTTAAATACTGCTGCGAGTTGAAATCAATAAACCGGCTGGATTAATAGGAAAGGATGGGCAAAGAAATTGAAACAGAAGAAGCAGACGATGGGCAAAGAAATATCAAAAGAAGGAAGATGGATGGGTGGAGAGAAGTGCATCGCTGAGGACGGTATACTACCGTTGCAGCATACACACTGTATAACGTAAACACTTTACCCACCTGCATGTATTTAAGGCCCACGCACCAGCCGTTGACACTACCGATCGATTTGCACGTTCTCGTTCAAACACGCACAAGCACCTCGCTCGCTTTGTCCTGATCCACCGACGCCGCCGTGCCGCGATGTCACAAAGCTCATCTTCTGCTCGTCGTCTCCAGACACCCCCGCCCCCGCTGCCATTGATCCTGTGCCTGAGGTGTTGGGAATAACCCGTGGCGAGTCTGGCGAGCCGGTGCACGCGAGCGTGCGCGGTGGGCGCGTCGGACTCGGGCCAGGGCAAGGTTGGGTGTGCGTGTGTGCGTGTGTTAGCGCGTATGTGCGCGAGTCTGTTGGCATAGGACCAGGGCGTGGGCCGTGTAGGGTGCGCGAAGTGGCCGCGGCGATCGCGTCAGAGCGCGATGGGTGCGCGCGAGCCAGGGCGTGCGGGGCGTGGCGAGTGGGAGTCGGGCGAGTCGTGGAGCTGCACGGGCATGTCCGTGGGCTCGGGTATAAGACCCTCTCCCCCCCTGTGTAAGTCGCTGAGGAGATCGAGTTCGAGCTCGAGGTGAAAAACCAGAAAATCCCGTTCGTGCGGGGGGCGTTCGTGCGCCGGCAAAGTCTCTGTGTTCTTCTTCCTCCCCTCCGGTCGTGTCTTCGGTGATCACCGTGGAGTGCCGCAGGCCGTGGCAACAACAATTGGTATCAGAGCGAGGCGATGAGGCGCGGTGAGGGAGCTCGCCGGAGTTCACGGCGTTGGTTCCACACGGCGGCGGCGGCGCGGGCGGATCGGTGTCGATGAACATGCCGATGCTCTCGCCGGAGAACTACACCGTGTGGGCGATCAAGGTGCAGGCAATCCTTGATGCCCACACGCTGTGGGAGGCGGTGGCGCCGGCGAACGATGCGGCGGTCAACGCGAAGAAGTGCAAGACGGCGAGGGCGCTGCTTCTGTCGGGGCTGCCGGAGGACGTCTTGCTGCAGATGGCAGCGAAGCCCACGGCGAGGGAGGTATGGGACTCCCTCAAAGTGCGTTTCGTCGGCGCCGAACGGGTGCGCGCGGCGAGGAGGGCGACGTTGCCCGGCGAGCTGGACCGGCTGAGGATGGAGGACGGCGAGTCTCTGGACGTCTACGCCGGCAGGTTGGCGGGGATGACGGCGAGGTTCGCGGGCCTGGGAGAAACGCTGAGCGACACCGAGCTGGTGAAGAAGCTCATGGATACGGTGCCGGACCGTCTCTTCCCGGTGGTCGCCGGAATCGAGGAATTCTGCGAGCTCGAGGAACTCACCTACGACGAGGTGCTCGGGCAGCGGCGCGCGTTTGACGAGCGTGTGCGGCGCCTCGGGCAGAGCAGGGGCGAGCGCCAGGACGGCCAGCTCTTGTACACGGCGGCGCAATGGCGGGCGCGGGAGCGGCGCCAAGTGGGAGCTCGGGACGGCAACGACGGCGACACACGCAGTGTGGCATCAGGCAGCGGCGGCAACAAGCGTGGCCGATGCTACAAATGCGGCGAACGAGGCCATTTCAAGCGGGACTGCCCGGAGCTGCGGAAGGCGCTGGCGGCGGAGCGGGCGCTGCTGGGGGACGCCGACGTCGACGACAACGGCCTCCTCTAGGCCACGACTTAGGGGGAGAATGTTGGGAATAACCCGTGGCGAGTCTGGCGAGCCGGTGCATGCGAGCGTGCACGGTGGGCGCGCCGGACTCGGGCCAGGGCAAGGTTGGGTGCGCGCGTGCGCTCCCAAGTGTAGGTGTGCGTGTGTGCGTGTGTTAGCGCGTATGTGCGCGAGTCTGTTAGTCTAGGACCAGGGCGTGGGCCATGTAGGGCGCGCGAAGTGGCCGCGGCGATCGCGTCAGAGCGCGATGGGCGCGCGCGAGCCAGGGCGTGCGGGGCGTGGCGAGTGGGACTCGGGCGAGTCGTGGAGCTGCACGGGCATGTCCGTGGGCTCGGGTATAAGACCCTCTCCCCCCCTGTGTAAGTCGCTGAGGAGATCGAGTTCGAGCTCGAGGTGAAAAACCAGAAAATCCCGTTCGTGCGGGGGGCGTTCGTGCGCCGGCAAAGTCTCTGTGTTCTTCTACCTCCCCTCGGTCGTGTCTCTGGTAATCACCGTCGAGTGTCGCAGGCCGTGGCAACAACGTGAGGTGCGCCGGTACGAGGACTAGATGGTTTGTCTCCGGCACGGACCGGAACCCCGGCGTCCGTTTCTACAAGTGCCCGAACCAGGGAGTAAGTCTGAATTTTTCGTACACCCATCCATCAGATGATGCCGTTTAATTTCTGCTGTTGCTTTGTGTTTTTTTGTTCATCATTCAGTTTGGACACTGATGCAGGACGGGGGGCCCTACGACATTTGTTTGTGGGAGGACCAGTACGCGTTTTTCATCACCGGCGTTGGCATCAACCTTCTCGTCGAGGCGGCCGGTGGTGGGAGCAACGTGATGTTCGGTATTTGCTGCGCAATGGAGGACGTACGCATCGCAGCTAGGAACACCATGATGAGTTGCTTGTTCACGCTGCTGCTGCTTGCCAGGACAGTCGGTGGGCAGAAACGTTCCAAAGACGGCGTTCCACGCGCGACGGCCTCAAAGAGCATGATTTTAGAATTAAATAATTCCTTGCGGAAAGGTTGTGCATTTAGCAGGCCCGCGTGCACTGTGAGTGCAATAGAATTATACTAGATGATGCCCCCCACGTTATTGCAGGAATATTTTGCAATATTTCAATGAAGTTTTAGGTATATGGAACATGAATATTTTAAAATAATAGCTTTTGAAAGTATATAAGGATTAAATGTGAATAGCATAACATAATGGAATTTTACTTGTATGCATGTTGAAGTGGATTTTTAATATGCATAGTTGCATGTTGATGTGGGTCTTTTCCTATGCATGTTGAATGATGAGGTGGTATGCTTGCATGTTGAGAGAAATATGTAAGTGGGGGTTAGCTATTTAGATATAGAAGATGTAATCGCCGTGTTAATTTAATCTTCAATTAAATGTAATAAATCATCTGGGCTGTTTAAGTATCAGCTGCACCACCGGCCGACGATTTTTGTGTACGCGTGCAGAGGCATAATTGGCAGCGGCCGGTCGGTCAAAAAGCGCTTCCATCGGATGTCAGAACATCAGATGACACACGCATGTCAGAACATCAGATGACGTACTAGATATAGATTTCCTTATTGCATTGTTCGTGCATTGAAAATTGTAACTATTCCGACAGAGAATCAACAGTTACAACGTACCAGAAACAACATTAGCCAAACACCTTACACACGCAAGACCACTGAGTGTAATTAGTAGCAGTGCGCATCTTTTTGTCAATGAAAAATAACCAGGATACATACTGCCGGGGCAAGCGTACTTCTGTAACCAAACACGGGTTCATGATTAGAAAAACGATTAAGGACAATTTTTGCCAAGCTTGATTCAGACTATATTCTTTCCCCTAGTCTATATTCAGAGTGCTGCACAAATTCAACAACCTTCTAAGTTTGATTATACTAAGTATAGCTTTCCCTTTGCATTGTTTGAACATTTAAAAATGTCACCATCCTGACAGAGAATCAGCCATCAGAATGACATTGGCCAAAAGAACTTAATCATGCATGCAAGTCCGCTGGTTCTTATTACTAGCAATTCAAGGTTTATTGTCAATGAAATTTAACCAGGATACATACTACAGGGGCACGGGTACTTTTGCTAACCAACCACGGGGCAGGGCTTAAGAAATAGGAGTACTACTAAGGACTTTTTGACCAAGGTTGATTCAGATCTCTATTGTTTTTCCCAGTCTTTATTCAGAGTGCTACAAAAAATCACCAAACTACTGAAACATTTTGTAGCTGCTCGTATCAGTACGTACCTGCGCTTCCAGTCAACAGGGATGGTGTTTGCCCAAGCCGGGCCGATGTGGCGTAAGGACTGCACGGCGCCGCCCCCAGAACTGCATGTCGTGCAGGAAGCCGCCGGTGGCTGGACATGATGGAGGTGTGCGAGACGACAGCAGGCGTCGCGCACCCGGGGTTTGCGGACGCCACATCTCCGCCGCCAGAACTGAAGGTCCTGCAGGATGCCCCGGAGAACTTAGACATCAGTCAAGGCCCCCCCTTGATCCAACCGACGCATGTCCGGCAAGACCGCTCCTACGGCCGAATCGGCCACAGCGGCACTGCCCTCGCCCAAAACGCACGACACCTCGCGCCCCACTGGATCTCTTGCCGCCAAGGTCGATCTGCAGCACTGGCGACCGGAGCGAGCTCGTTAGATCTAGATCAGAGTTTCACTCACCCAGAGTCGAGCGCCGCCACCGTCGTTGCTCCGAAAATCGGCATGAGCAGAGCCAGGCGGGCCAGAAAGCACCCCGGCTGTTTTTGTAGCTCATCGTGTTCTTCGCCCCCCAAGTCGGAAAAGGGGCGCGTGCGAGATGCAGGACATGCGACTAACCTGTGTCCTCACCGCCAAGTTGAGTCTCGTACAGAACTTTACTGGCAGATCACCGGGCCCCACACTGCACGCCCTGCGTGGCCGGTCCCTTCTATGTGTCAGACATGTACCACGGACCGAGCCCACAAGACTGACGGAGGGCAGTGTATTTGTCTGTATCACCCAATCCACTTTACTTCTTTTGCAAACCATATTGCACGCATAACCACGCGACGCGCGACCGGCCGGTAACTGCATGCAGCTGCCGCTGCGTTCAGGATGTCCACTCTCGATGGGTGGATGGATGATAAGAGCATCTCCAATAGTCGCCCCAAACGACGCACACGCGCGGTAAACGCAGCTTTTAGCGCGCGCGGAGCGGTTTGCCGCGCTCCAGCGGCCGCGGGAACCGTTAGCGCGCGCGAAAAGGCGCCAATTCGCGCGCAAGATTTGGCGCGCTGCTTCGCGCGCGCCTATAAAAGCTGCGCGCGCCACGCGCCTTCTTCACACACATCTCTTCCCGTCTCCCTCTTCCTCTCAGCCACGTGCCGCTCCAGCGCCTCGCCACCGACGCGCCGCCATGCCGCCGCGCCGCTGAGGAGCGTCCGGCTACCGCGGCGTCCGCCTGCGGCCCAACGGCAGCTACACCGCGGAGATACGCTCCGGCGAACTCCGGCTCGCCCTCGGCACGTACGGGACGGCGTGACAGGCCGCCCGCGCGTACGACGCGGCCGCGTGGCGCCTAGGCCGGCCGCGCGGCCAGATGAACTTCCAAGATGTGTACACGCTCGAGCAAGCGCTCAACCTCGCCCCTCTGCCTCGTCTGAACACGGCGAAAGACCGTGCGGAGCACGCCGAGCGGCAACGCCGCCTCCTCGTCGCCCAGGAGGACGAGAGGGTCATGGCGGACTGGCGTCAGCGCCACCCGGAGGACGTCGCCTACGAGCAAGCCTACTGGGCAAGGCGCCGCGAGGAGGACACGCAAAGGCGCCACGCGTCGCGGTTGGACAGGCGTCGGCGGAAGGCGTTGGCGAATGCGCAGTCCGACCTCGTTGCAGCAGGTGGGCGGTCGTTCTTCACGCCGAACGATGAGCGGTGGCTGGACATCTGGCTATCTACCTCGGACGACACCGCCGAGGATGATAGTGGTGATGACGATAGCGACTTAGAGTAGTTTTTTTTTGTTAATGCAATCTATGTTTATCGTTTGTCGTTTTTATTTTATGCAATCTATGTTTCGGACGTAAAATACCTTTGTATCGTTTAATCTATGCAATCTATCTAGTTTTTTTTTAAAATTTTAACTTTTAAAAATGCATACATTTCTAGTCGCGCGCGCTGCTGGAGCGGCGCGCGCGCTGCATTTCAGCGCGGCTGCTGGAACCAGCGCAGGCGGGCGCGCAAAACCAGCCGCAGCGTGCGCGCTAACAGGTTTTTTGCGTGCGGCGCTTTAGCGCGGCTGTTGGAGATGGTCTAAATGAGAAAAACAGAAGATATGCTGCTGGTGAGTGGGCAACGTCGGCGGCATGGAGCAGCTGCTGGGAGCGGCGGAAGCGGATGTGGCTGTTGGCAGTGGTGAAGCAGGGGTGCCAGGCTCCCGGCAGCAGGGCCATGGTGCGGAGCGGCTTGACATGCAGGGACCGGATGGTGGCGAACTCCACCGGACGTGGCCACCATTGGCGGTGGTGAAGCAGGGGTGTCGGGCTCCCGGCGGCGGGGCCATGGAGCGGAGCGGCTTGACGTGCAGGGACCGGATGTCGGCGAATTCCACCGGATCTAGGCATGGGGACGGCACAGGCCGCGGATCCGGTGGCGCGAGCATCGTAATGGCTGACGGCGGCCGGTTAGCGTCCACTTGGGGGCAGCCATGGCCGGTTCATGTGGGGAGTCTCAGAAAGAGATGTGAAACGGAAGGAGGAAAAGGGAAAGGAAAGAGAGGGCGCGAGGTGGTGCTCCGGCGAGGTTGCCACCGGCGTTGTGGATGCAGAACGGGGGCGCTGCGATGGGCGCAACCGGCAGGAGATAACTGTTTCTTTATTATTTTGGCTGTCAAGCGGCTGATTTCTTTTAGCTATCAGCTGACGTGTTAGCTAGCGCTAGCGTGCATGCATGTTGAGCTGTTGGATCCTTCACGGACCAATGAATATGCTTTTCCTTTTTTAAAAACCGACCGATGATCTTTGAGTATTATGTACAGATAGTTTTTTTTTTATTTTGTGCTAAAACAGGTACACTAGATTTTATTTCTTGGATACAGAATCCATATATGTACATGCATTCAAGTTCTATAAGTGCATGCTACAGAATTAGTGGTTCGTATTTTTTCCTGAAATTTGCTTATATAACTTTTTAAAGTGTCTGCATGCTTTAAAAATGGTTGTGTAATTTAAAATGTGTTCGTGCTTGTCAAAAAAATATGCGATTTTTCAAAAAGTGCACTTGCATTTTAAAATGTTTGTATTTTTTCAAAAAAGAGTTTATGTATTGAAAACTGTTCAGATTTTTTTAAAAACACCCTTTCTAAAAATGTGTTCATCTAATTCTAGAAGTGTTTGCATGCTAAAAATGTTTGTAATTTTAAAAAGGTTATGTGATTCAATAAAATGGTCGTATCTTTTAAAAAAGAAGGTTCATGCATTTTGAAAAAAATAAATTAAGAGCGAGTTGGATTATGAGGGACGGTGTATGGAATAGGTGCATGGTGTAGCTCCTGTATGGCGGCCCTTAGGTCTAGCTTGACTAGATTAGTTTTAAAAGTTATAAATATTCTTTTGCATTGGCGCGGTTCCGTGATAAGTCTATTGTGCGGTGGCCAAGATTAACAGAGATTTGCGAAACAACATGTGGTTAGATGGTTAGGTGGACAGTGGTATCCCAGCACACCAGGGTTCGAGTCCTGGTGCTCGCATTTATTCAAGAATTTATTTCAGGATATCCCGTGATCCGTGTTTAGTGGTAGGAGACGTTCCCGTCGACTATGAGGCACCTTTGGTGATTTCGTCAATCTTAAGATGATATGTCGGCTCGGTCTCTCGGAGATGCTCGTATGGGTAGAATGTGCGTGTGTATTTATAGGGATTAGTGTATGCGTGTATATATGAGCGCATGCGTCTGTACTGTGTTCAAGAAAAAGATCAAATGAGTTTTTTTCCCTACCCACACATAGGCTCCAATTCCTGATTGATTTTTCTTTACGAACCGCTAATTGGCACTGTGGAAATCATGCACGTGCTCGTCATTCAAAATATACTTATCACCGCAGATCTATGTCACGTTCGGTGAGAAATTTCCAATTATTCATACCAATATACTAATCTAGATACCATCAACAGTTTAGACATTGTCCCTCATCTGATTGTTTTGTTGGCCACAGACCAAGATCTGTGACATATGTGGACGCGAACCAGATGTTGCCAACTCTTGCATCACCTTGATGAGGTCATCGAAATGCCATCCCCAAGTAAAAATGTTGTCACTTAGTTAGCATCATTCTTACAAGTTTAGAGCAGCGAGCCTCCAAAGCTTCATCTTCCACCTATTTTCTCACCCGTCGTTTCATAAAACCCCCTTTTGCAGCGTTATATTTTTTCTATACTCCGGGTGCAACGCACGGGCATTTGTGCTAGTCTTTACTCAATTATGTATTATGTTTTTAGTTTCATAAACATTTCACTATGTTGATATAGTTATTAATGGTTGTAGTAGTACTAGGTGAATGACAGTTGTGGTAGTGATTTATATTATATATTTAACTAAGGGTCCATTACTATAAATGCTATCCTTAAATTGATGATCCCTAATGTACAATTTTAAGTTAATACAATGCAAAACATCAACTGGAGCACCAACACCCCAATCTGCATGCTCCACGTCATGTTTGGACCCCGAGGTTGTTCTACTCCACCATTGTCCTGCTGGGTTGAATCTATGACCTTATTCCATTCATCGCTACCTTCCCTAGTTGGTATGCCACATTCATGTCAGTCAAATCTACCTTTGGCATGCTCTTCCCATCTATTATATTCAAAAATTGTGATGACGAGACATGCCTAGTAAACTCAAACAACGGGAACACATGTGAGCTCATTGATCCCACATGTCCTAATACTCCTTTGTCTTGTTGTAGCCCTCCATGTATTTTGGGAAAAATGGTAGTTGTCAAATGCATTTATGGTCACCTATCTTCTTCCCTCACATATAACCATTAATTATGGACATGCTGATACGCACTACCCATGCAGCTCCACTTTGCCCATGATTCAGCTCTACTCTAGAACTTTCATATATCCAAAAGCACCTCTGGATTCATATCTATTATTTAATGGCCCATGATGCCTGTTTTTGTGATTTGGGGCACACCTCTTGGATGCAATGCAATATTCCAAACTCACATTTGAACAAAGATATGGTGTCCTTCAAAGGCTGGGCTATTACATGGATTCATAAGAAGATGTATGACGTGCATTTGGCATTAGTTTTCATCATTAAATATCTAGGGACTCCAAAGCTCGGAAAAATAACTTCTTTAAGCATTTTAATAAAAGTGTTAGGATGAGCACTACTAGTTGGAATAGCTTCTACCCACTTAGTATCGTAATAAACAACAACTAAAATATGTGTATACCCATTAGAGGAAGGAAAATGTCCCCTATAATCAAAGCCCCAAACATCAAATGGTTCAATAACAAGTGAATAGTTCATTGGCATTTCCTGACATCTTCTAATATTACCAATTCTATGACATTCATCACAATACAAGACAAACTTACGAGCATCCTTGAAGAGAGTAGGCCAATAAAAACTAGATTGCAATATCCTGTGTGAAGTTCTATATCCAACATGGTGTCCTCCGTAAGCCTCAGAGTGGCACTTGCGTAGGATGTTTCCTGTTCATGCTTAGGTACACAATGTCAAATAACACCATCTACTTCTTTATAAAGATGTGGGTCATCCCAAAAGTAATGTCTTAAATCATAGAAAAACTTCTTCTTTTGCTGGTATGTGAAACTAGATGGTATAAATTTAGCAACAATGTAATTAGCATAATCAGCACACCATGGAGTATTACGAGAAGCATTTATGATAGCTAATTGCTCATCAGGAAAACTATCATCAATAGGCAGTGGGTTATTGATACGTCTCCAATATATCTATAATTTTTTATTGTTCCATGCTGTTATATTATCAATCTTGGATGTTTTACAATCATTTTATATCATTTTTTGGTACTAACCTATTGACATAGTGCCCAGTGCCAGTTGTTGTTTTCTGCTTGTTTTTTACATCGCATGAAATCAATACCAAATGGATTCCAAATGCAGCGAAACTTTTTGTGGATTTTTTCTAGACCAGAAGACAATGTATGGGCCAAGAAAGTACCAGAGGGGTGCTCTGAGGGGAGCATAACCCACCAGGGCATGCCTGGGGGCCCAGGCACGCCCAGGTGGGTTGTGCCCACCTCGGTGGCCTCACACCCCGCTTCTTTGCTCTATAAATAGCCCAATATTCCAGAAACTCTAGGGGAGTCGACGAAAATCAATTCCAGTCTCCGCAAGTTCCAGAAACACCAGATCCAAACTAGATACCATCACAGAGGGGTTCATCATGTCCATTGGTGCCTCTCCGATGATGCGTGAGTAGTTCTTTGTAGACCTACGGGTCCGTAGTTAGTAGCTAGATGGCGTCCTCTCTCTCTCTCTCTCTCTCTCCATCTCTTGATTCTCAATACAATGGTCTCTTGGAGATCCATATGATGTAAGTCTTTTTGCGGTGTGTTTGTTGGGACCCGATGAACTTTGAGTTTATGATCAGATCTATGTTTTTATCCATGAAAGTTATTTGAGTCTTCTTTGATCTCTTATATGCATGATAGATTATAGCCTCGCATTTCTTCTCCGATATTTGGGTTTTGTTTGGCCAACTTTATCATTTATCTTGTAATGGGAAGATGTGCTTTGTGATGGGTTCAATCTTACAGTGCTTGATCCTAGTGACAGAAGGTGAAACGACACATATGTATCGTTGCTATTAAGGATAACAAGATGGGGTGTATTTCTACATAAATAGATCTTGTCTACATCATGTCATCGTTCTTATTGAATTACTCCGTTTTCCATGAACTTAATACACTAGATGCTGATGTCTACTACACAACCTTCTTCTTGTAGACTCGTGTTGGGCCTCCAAGCGCAGAGTCCTGTAGGACAGTAGCAAATTTCCCTCAAGTAGATGACCTAAGGTTTATCAATCCGTGGGAGGCATAGGATGAAGATGGTCTCTCTCAAAAAACCCTGCAACCAAATAGCAAAGAGTCTCTTGTGTCCCAAACACACCCAATACAATGGTAAATTGTATAAGTGCACTAGTTCGGCGAAGAGATGGTGATACAAGTGCAATATGCACTACAAGAAATATGTCAACTTGTGACCACCACTATTGGTCACTGAAAGGCCATAGTTTTTCATTTGCGACCTTTTTGTGACCAAAAATAGAAGGTCAAAAGCTGGCGGTCGTAAACTGACTATAGCGACCTTCTTTGCGATGTGTAAAAGGTCGTTGGTTCCACGACCAAACTTTTGGTCACAAGCAACCTCCCCAGACCACGTAGGCATCCAGCATGGCAAGCTGATGTGGCACAAGAATCAGCCCGGTCCGATTCAGTGTTTTACATGGGCTGAGCCCAACAATTCAGCCTATTTGTGTTTTTTTCTATCTGTCAATTTTTGGTTGGGTCTATGGGCCAAGCCCAATATTGCAGCCTTAATTTTGTTGGGCCATGGCCCTCTTTCCATCAATTGATTTTCTATTTTTCAATTGTTTTATTTTAGAGCAGGTCCCACTAGTCAGATGGGTCCCACATGTCAAAAATTTCAAAATTTCTCAGATTATATTCATAAGTGGGACATAAACTGGTCCCGCTCGTCAAGTTTCCATTTCACATATTTTTAACATACATAATCACTATTTCAAATAGGACGGGACAAATATAATTCATCAAATAACACTACATTAGTCTTTTACAATCTGTTACAATATTACAATTTATTGTCTACTACAGAATCAAAAAACTCTTTGCTAAGTAGGGCTTCGCTGCTTCGCCATCTTCCTAAGTAGGGCTTCGCTGCTTCGCACTTGGCTTCACGGCTTCACACTCAAAAAGATTAGGGCTGAAGCTCCTGAAAAAGAGTGAACATAAAAAGCTACCAGCTTAAATAAAGAAAAACAAGTAAGAAAAGCACATATATGTTGTCCTTGGAAGGCGAACGCATAGAACAGTAGGAAAATTGCACAAGAAAAGAGCATAGAAGCAAATTAATTATATGGAACCAAAAACTGAATCATTGCATATCAGATTACACAGGAACAAAATGTAGAAGCAGATTATATTGAAGCAAAAACCAAATCATTATGGAGCACATAATAATACATGAAGAGAAAGAAGCAGCTATATAGGCCAAAACTGAACAAACCACAAACAACAGCACAACGGCAGAAGTAGCCCTATTTGCATCATGTTGAACAGCACAAGCAGCCATATATGCAACGCAAAGAAAGAACACTCGACATCCAACATCTGAAGACATGCATTGCAATGATTTCTAAGAACATCTAGCATACTAGTTTCCGCAAAGAGCATAAGCAAACATGATACAATATCATTTGCATCTCATCAACCAAATTATTCAAGCAGCACAACATGCACATGAACAAAGACAGGTTCTGGGTCCTGTTTGATTCACCTAGTTGATGAGGGCGGCAGAGCGGGATACGAGCTCAATGGCATTCCCATCGAGGATGATCTTATCCTTGACCTTCTCGGACTGCAGCTCCGCCAGATGCGGCAGCAACACCTCCGACAACCACAGCAACAGCAGCAACACCAATAAGGACCTGCGTGACATTTCATATCATCATTACAGAAGAAAAAAAATTAAGACACAAGCAATCATAATTTCTAACAACAACAATCATCATCAGTTAAGCACATAGTGATCAAGAACAAACAATGAATCTTGCATCCATAGTATCTCCTATCAATTTCAATAGTGCAAAATCAGCACACTTCAACATAAGCTCATCAGTTAAGCACTTGAGCCAAAAAAGGAAACACCGTCAGACCAAAATACTAAAAAAACTGCACGTTTAATCAGCTAAGCATAAAATAGATTCAGGAGAAGAACATGACACCACAACAAGCACATCAACAGGCAGCAGCTATTGGAGATGATGCTCTAAGCCGGCAACATCGCACAAACACTGGCGGCATCTTAGCACATATAGCAGGAGCTGTGTCTGCTGACCTACTGCCGAGGAAAACACAATTATCTTGACTCCATACAAACACTATGGAAGCAGACTGCTACAAAATAGGCAGCCTGGCCGCCTCATACAAACAAAGAGAGAAGCATAACAGAAGTGCAGAAGTATGTATTACTAAGTAAATGTGTAGACAGTGGAGTGGAACATGCATATAAATTTCACTGGATATGATCACAGATTCATATGAGGTGTGCATATAAATTTTACACGACAGGATCACAGAATCGCACAACCACTAGGCCTGCCGATCACTTGAACCCAAACTAAAAATAGAAGAACTACATGGGAAGTTATTTATGCTGTAATTTTACTAACAGGAGATCATACAAACCTACTTCAGTATTGATTTGTGTATATATAAGTCCCAAAGCAGGTCCAGTTTGAGATGTTAATATCTGAATTTGAACATTCTAAATTTCATAGTTAGTTGAGGCTAACTTTTTTAGATGTAATGTAACAATTTAGACATCAATGGGGCACAACTTAGTTAGCTACTAATGTTCGGCAAATTCAAAGATTGTATGTTCTAGCTAACAAAAATATAATACCATGCTTAGGAACTCGGAGCGAGAAAAAGTATGTGTCGCTTAAGAGCTACCACAATTGATATTGGTCAAGGATAAAAACAGGTAGATATCATATAATTCTCATCAGGATCATACATTGAATTCATTAAAGTCTATAGATTCATTTCTTAGATATTGAATTGGGAAATCACAAGAAAAGTAGATTAACCAATGTGTCCAGATAACACAAGAAGGCAAGCACTAGTAAATCTTGACTCTTGTGCCACTACATGTACATAACAAGTATTTGACACATTCCTGCAGGCATGCAAATACAGGCAGTATTATTTGTCTAATGAAATACATGACATATTCTCCTCGCGTATAATCCAATCAAACACTTGACGGTGGCCAGAGCGAAACGAACAAAGGGAGAGACAAGTCGTCACCTTGCAACAGGGGGACTCATACCCAGCCAAATTGAAACAAATTGAACCCGCGACATCAACTTCTATATAAAACATATGTCGCCTAAGGGTGGATCTTGGAATTCCAAACAATGTTGCCTAAGGGAGTTTTCATTTTCTTTGCACGGAAAATTCATTTTCCATTTTCCGAGTGCCGGAAATGAGGTTTTCCTGTGAAGGAACTACCAAATAATTGTTGCAAAAATGGACCAAATCAATTTTATAAAATACTAGGCATGTTTAATGCACAATTGACAAAATGGTTGGGAGTAAAAAGTTTTGACCCACCTCTGGTGAAAAAGACGAATTGACGCCGATTCAGTTGGAAGCAGGTCAAATTTGAACTGCAGCTGCCTCATAGTTTGCTATTTATTTTTTCCAAAAATCATTTCTAGGTACATAAGTATCTATTTTATCATAGAAACACCAAACGTTTTCCAAGATTCTACCACTAGCTAGGAATGGCCAAGCCCGCTGTTTTGACCACATTTTCAAACGGGCATAAAAAATTCAAAAAAAAATCAAAAAATTGGAAAACCTTCGCATTGTGTCATTATATGTGACCAAGTTTCCAGGAAAAATAATAAACTTGTAATACGGTAATTATTTTTAAAAAGTATTCTCAGAAATGAGCTATTATACGTGAAGATTCATGGCTTTCAAGCCAAATGATCAATCTTATGGCCACATTCGTGGCATAGTTTGTTCAAATAATCTCATATTGTGCACAAGTGTGCATCTTGGAATTCCAAACAATGTTGCCAAAGGGAGTTTTCATTTTCTTTGCACGGAAAATTCAGTTTCCAGTTTTCGAGTGCCCGAAATGAGGTTTTCTTGTGAAGGACCTACCATATATTTGTTGCAAAATTGTACCAAATCATTTTTATAAAATACTAGGACAAATTTAATGCACAATTGACAAAATGGTTGGGTGTCAAAAGTTGTGATCCACCTCTGGTGAAAAAGACAAATTCCCGCCGATTCAGGTAGAAGCAGGTCAAATTTGAACTGCAGCTGCCTCATAGTTTGCTATTTATTTTTTCCAAAAATCATTTCTAGGTACATAAGTATCTATTTAATCAGAAAAACATCAAAAGTTTTGCATGATTCAACCAATAGCTAGGAACGGTCAAGCCCGCCGTTTTGACCGCATTTTGAAACGGGCATAAAAAATTCAAAAAAATCAAAAAATTGGAAAACCTTCGCATTGTGTCATTATATGTGACCAAGTTTCCCAGAAAAATAATAAACTTATAATATGGTAATTATTTTAAAAAAGTGTTCTCAGAAATGAGCTATCAAGTGTGAAGATTCATGGCTTTCAAGCAAGTGATCAATCTTATGGCCACATTCATGGCATAGTTTGTTCAAATGATCTCATATTGTGCACAAGGGTGCATATTGGAATGGCAAACAATGTTGCCTAAGGAAGTTTTCATTTTCTTTGGACGAAAAAACCATTTTCCATTTTCTGAGTGCCTGAAATGAGTTTTTTTTTGTGAAGGACCTACCAAATAATTGTTGCAAAAATGGACCAAATCAATTTTATAAAATACTAGGCCATGTTTAATTCACAATTGACAAAATGGTTGGGTGTAAAAAGTTATGATCCACCTCTGGTGAAAAAGACAAATTCCCGTCGATTCAGTTGGAAGCGGATCAAATTTGAACTGCAGGTGCCTCATAGTTTGCTCTTTGTTTTTTCCAAAAATCATTTCTAGGTAAATAAGTATCTATTTAATCAGAAATACATGGTTTGATGGCGAGACATCGAGGTTTGGACGGTGTCTGAGGGCTCCAATTCTAGAGCGTGTAAGCTCACATGCCCGCCGCGTGGTCACCGCGTGACCGTGGCGTTGCCATGTGTTCTGGGCATCCTCGGCATGTCTAGTGGGTTGGGCACTCCCCAGGTAGGTGCTAGGAAGAAAATCACAACATAAGATTCTCATGAGGAGACCGATCGACGCTCAAACATGAATTAGCAACCAAGTGTTTGATTAGCGGTACGGGAAATGCACATGGCCGATGGGCGTGAGTTTTGGTTGAGGATGATCATATACTAAGAAGAATGTCTTCACACATTTTTAGGGAAATCAAGAATATATAAATAACACTTCCTTCACAAAGTGCTGCTCTGAACAGAATAGGAAAATGAATATTGTTGAGTTATTTTTGAACTAGGCAAGGAAGGTTTTTGACATATTTGATGAAGATATGATCCAAACAATTTATGAGAATTTTTTGGGAATTTTTGGAATAACAGAAATATAGGTAGCTTCACAACCTAGGGCAAAAATTGACACATGGACATGACACATAGGCAAAACTGATGAGGTGGCGCCTAGTCATAGCAATAAGTACTAATGCATCCACATTCACAACCTCATGACCATTTATATTGTACGTAATCAGGTATAAATAAGGTCATGGACCACTCTTGTCTGCTTTTATGACCATTTGGTCTAAGGCAATTCAGGATTTGAGCCCTTCTAAGCGAAATGGCCGTGGATTTACGACCAATTCAGCTAGGGTCACTAAGAGAAGGTCACTAGTTGACATATTTCTTGTAGTGATGGATGGTAGTTATAGGTTTTTATAATCTGAAAATATAAAAACAACAAGGTAACTAGTAATAAAAGTGAATGTAAACGGTATTGCAATGCTAGGATACATGACCTAGGGTTCATATTTTCACTAGTGCAAGTTCTCTCAACAAGGATAACATAATTAGATCATATAACAATCCGTCAACGTGCAACAAAGAGTCACTCCAAATTCACCAATAGCGGAGAACAAACGAAGAGATTATTGTAGGGTACGAAACCAACTCAAAGTTATTCTTTCCGATCAATCCATTGGGCTATTCCTATAAGTGTCACAAACAACCCTAGAGTTCGTAGTAAAATAACACCTTAAGATACACATCAACCAAAACCTTAATGTCACCTAGATACTCCAATGTCACCTCAAGTATCTACGGGTTTGATTATATGATATGCATCACACAATCACATCAGATTCATCTATTCAAACCAACACAAAGAACTCCAAAGAGTTCCCCAAAGTTTCTATCGGAGAGTCAAGACGAAAACATGTGCCAACCCCTATGCATAAGTTCACAAGGTCACATAACCCGCAAGTTGATCACCAAAACATACATCAAGTGGATCAATAGAATACCCCATTGTCACCACGGGTATCCCGTGCAAGACATACATCAAGTGTTCTCAAATCCATAAAGACTCAATCCGATAAGATAACTTCAAAGGGAAAACTCAATCCATTACAATAACGTAGAGGGGGAGAAACATCATATGATCCAACAATAGTAGCAAAGCTCATGGTACATCAAGAACGTGCCAATCAAGAACACGAGAGAGAGAGAGAGAGAGATCAAAAACATAGCTACTGGTACATACCCTCAGTCCCGAGGATTAACTACTCCCTCCTCGTCATGGAGAGCACCGGGATGATGAAGATGGCCACCGGTGATGGATCCCCCTCCGGCAGGGTGCTAGAACAGAGTCTCGATTGATGTCTCGTGGCTACAGAAGCTTGCGGCGGTGGAACTCCCGATCTTTTTTCCGTTCTAGAAGTTTGGGGATATGTAAGAGGTGTTGGCGTCGGGAACAAGTCAGGGGGGTCCATGAGGAAGCCACGAAGTAGGGGGGCATGACCAGGGGGTAGGGCGTGCCCTCCACCCTCGTGGTGGCCTCAGGCCTCTTCTGGTCCATCTCCGATGCTCCGTGGGCTTATTCCGGTCCAAAAATAATCTCCGTGAAATTTCAGGTCAATTGGACTCTGTTTGATATTCCTTTTCTGCGATACTCAAAAACAAGGAAAAAACAAAAACTGGTACTGGGTCTAGGTTAATAGGTTAGTCCCAAAAATCATACAAAATAGCATATAAATGCATATAATAAATCTAAGATAGATAATATAATAGCGTGGAACAATCAAAAATTATAGATACATTGGAGACATATCAAGCATCCCCAAGCTTAATTCCTGCTCGTCCTAGAGTAGGTAAATGATAAAAACTGAATTTTTGATGTCCGATGCTACCTAACGTATTTATCCATGTAATTCTATTTATTGTGGCATGAATGTTCAAATCCGAAAGATTCAAAACAAAAGTTTAATATTGACACAAAAACGATAATACTTCAAGCATACTAACAAGGCAATTATGTCTTCTCAAAATAACATGGCAAAAGAAAGCTTATCCCTAGAAAATCATATAGTCTAGCTATGCTCCATCTTCGTCACACAAAATATTCAAATCATGCACAACCCCGGTTTCAGCCAAACAATTGTTTCATACTTTAGTATTCTCAAACTTTTTCAACTTTTACGCAATACATGAGCGTGAGCGATGGACGTAACACTATAGGTGGAATAGAATGGTGGTTGTGGAGAAGACAAAAAGAGGGAGATAGTCTCACATCAACTAGGCGTGTCAACATGCTATGGAGATGCCCATCAATAGATATTAATGTGAGTGAGTAGGGATTGCCATGCAACGGATGCACTAGAGCTATAAATGTATGAAAGCTCGAAAATAAACTAAGTGGGTGTGCATCCAACTTGCTTGCTCATGAAGACCTAGGGAATTTGAAGAAGCCCATCGTTGGAATATACAAGCCAAGTCCTATAATGAAAAATTCCCACTAGTATATGAAAGTGACAAAATAGGAGACTCTCTATCATGAAGATCATGGTGCTAATTTGAAGCACAAGTGTGGTAAAAGGATAGTAGCATTGCCCCTTCTCTCTTTCTCTCTCATTTTTTTGTTTTTCTGGGTGTCAGTGTCAAAACCGACGGATCTCGGGTAGGGGGGCCCAAGCTGTATGTCTGAGGATCGATTGTAACTATTATTAAAAGGACATAGTGTTTACCCAGGTTCGGGCCCTCTTAATGGAGGTAAAACCCTACTCCTGCTTGATTATATTCGACGAGTATAGGGGTTACAAGAGTTGATCTACCTTGAGATCGTAATGGCTAAACCCTAGCTTGGCTAGCCTATCAATGTTGTGTTATTGACTTCAATCTAACCCTCCGGTTTATATAGATATCGGAGGGGCTTAGGGTTGTACAAATTTGGTTTAACAGAAAGGGAATAGTACATCTAGACACCTGAACTTGCCATCCACGTATACGGGAGTCCCTACCGAACACGAGAGGTGGTCTTCTGCCTTGTATCTTGACGACCCATCAGTCCGGCCCATATCCAATAGATCGGACGCCCGAGGACCCCTTAGTCCAGGACTCCATTAGTAGCCCTTGAACTAGTCTTCAATGACGACGTGTTCGACACGCAGATTATCTTCGGCACTGCGAGATGGGTTCCCTGGACAATATACGTCATCTTTGCTCCATAAAAGAACTGTATTCAGCCTTGCATAATTAACACAACCTTATCCGCGAAGGCAGGATTTATAAAAAGTAGGAACAATGTCTTTACTGACAACTTTTCCAGCGAAGCGTCAGACTTCACCCTTTAGCGTTTTGAACCATTTTCACACCCCGTGTTTCGTGTTTCGAGGCCAAGCCCCATTGGCATGTCCTGTCAAAACAGAGATCGTGCCCACTTATTACGGGATTGTTCATCAATAAAATTTGGGTAATCCAACCATTTACGGCACACGCTTTTTTTGGGAATAGGTGAGTTTCAAGGCATAAGTGGGGGGACGGTTGGCATTTTACCGCCTATAAGAGGCAATGGATTTCTCCTTTCATCCCCATGCCTTCCAATCTCCCTAGCCTTCCAATGTCCCAAGCTCCCAGCGCCCAAAAAGTTTTCATCTTCCTCCCCACCACGTCCTCCTCCAACCATGGCAGGATCCGGTTCCAAGGGAAAGTGCGAGGCCTCCTCCGTCACGGAGGAGATAAAGGATCTCCGAAGTGCAGGATACCTAGCCGCAACCATCGCACACAGGCTCCCCCCAAGGGTCAGATCATCCCTACTCCGGAGCCCGGCAAAAGGGTCGTCTTCCGCCCCCATTTCCTTAGTGGGTTAGGTTTTCCACTCCTCCCCTTCGTCTGGGGACTCATGTTCTATTACGGGCTAGATTTCCATGATCTAGTCCCGAATTCTTTCCTCCACATCTCGGTGTTTCTCGTCGTGTGCGAGGCTTTACTCCACATCCGCCCACGCTTCAGTCTATGGCTGAAGATCTTCAATGTGAAGCCGAAGGTGGTCGACGGGTATCACGCGGACTGCGCTATGATTTGCAAGCTGCCCAACACCACATGGCCCAAGGGGGCCTTTGTCGAGACCGTCAAGGTCTGGCAACAAGAATGGTTGTACATCACCAAGCCGCGCCGCAGCAACTGGCCGGTGATTCCGGAGTTCAGATCCGGACCCCCCACAAGGCTCACATCATGGAACGCCAAGGGCCTCGACTGGGAGTTCCAAACGGAGGTTCAGACGCTACAAACACGCATCACCAACATGCTGGGCAAGAATGTCAGCCTCACTAATGTGGTGAAAATCATGCTCTTCCGCGGCATTCTTCCCTGCCATCGCCAGACTTCCGCCTTGTGGGAGAACAAGCCGGAGGAGCCGCGGACCCTGCAACATTTCCTTGGCACGATGCACACCGGAATATGGAAGCTGGTTTTCAAGGCGCAGAAGAGATGGCCCATGGTGACCGAAGACGTCGATCTTGACGCCGAGAATCCGACCACTTCGGTACATGTTTAACTCTTCGAAGATATGTCCGATATATATATATACATATTCGATCAATACGAATCTTATCAGCCTACCTTTTTACAGGGATGGACAAAAAAGGCAGAGCGGATCAAGAGTCCGGCTCTGTTACCCGAAGACCTAGTCACCCCTCAGCTAGAGGAGATGCTGGTCGCGGTGCCCTATCAAGTGCCGGAGAAGAAAATCAAGAAGAAGGGCAAGGGGCCCAAGGGCGGGCCCTGCCGCAAAGGTGCTTCGGACACTGTGGCCGGAGAGACCGAGGTCATCTCCTCACACGAGGAGGACGAGGATGAAGACGAGGAGGAGGAGGAGGAAGTGGAGAGCGATTCCCCTCACATCACGAGGAGGAAGAAGAGGACATCCTCTGAGAATCCAGAGGAGGCGACACTGAAGAGGAATAAAGCTACCCTATCAGTGAGTTCGGACTCGAAGTCCGAACACAACCCAAGTAGAGCTCCCATGGTCAAGCCCCTGGCCGAGTCGTAAGTATCAAAACCTTACTTGTTATGATTCTCACTTATCCGCCTCTGTATAAAACTGTATCTTCACTCATATTTAAGCCCTCCGCATGATATCCCAAACCCCTCGACTTCGTCAGGAAATTCCCTGCCGCCTGAAGAGGCGGAGAGCAATGGACCATCGCGAGTCTTCTCCCCCCTGCCATGGAGGACACCAAGGTGTCGTCCCAAAGGACCTCTCCTGGCCGAGGAGGGGCGGACGAGGCCGTCCAGAAGGCACCCGAGGGTAACACCTCTGACGCCGTAGAGTGGGGCATGGCGACCCCCATGACCACCGAGGGTGGAGGGCCTCAACAGTTCGGGCCCTCACCGAACACCGTCCCGTAAACCAATGTGGCTTCAGGTTCGTACCAACACCCCCTTCGACAGAGGGGGGAGGAGCAGCAGCTCCATCGATGGCCTCTGTTAATCCGAAGGCCGTTCATACTTTGGAGGAAGCACTTCTACATGATTCCATCATGGAGGAGCACCACACCCTAATGGGTGCGATTATGGAAAAGGTTCGGTCCGTGAAGAGCGGACTGACCAAAGCCTTCAACAGCCTACTGACGGGCTTTGAGGTATGCGATGCAATTCTCTTACAAGTTTTTTTATATGCGAGGTTGGACTTATGTATAGACACTAGCACCTAAGACTCTGTCCGGATTAGAACAATCCGGACAGAGGATCAAAACAAGCTGATAATGTATCATATTATCTTGTTGGACAAGTGTTGTAGGGTGGAACCCTATGTGGAGATCTTTCACGAATTGGACGGGTAATCCCCAAGAACACGAAGAACACAAAGAACACAAGAGAGGGAAAACACTCAAATTGACTAGATCCAATCACACATATGCTAGATCCATGAACACACAAGAGGTCACAATGAATCCAAGGACAACAAAGGAAAGATACAAGGTACTAGTTCATCCCAATCCTATGAGGAAAGAGGTCTTGGTGATCCTATGATGGGGATCCTTCTCCAAGACGAGGGCTTGACCTCCAAGAGGAGCTTCTCCAAGAGGAGGCCTTGATCTCCAAGAGGAGCTTCTCGAAGAGGAGGTCTAGATCTCCAAGAGGAGGAAGATGAGCAAAGCTCTCTCTTTGTCTATCCAATACTTTGCTATCCCTCTAAATGAGCTAGGTTGGGGGTACTTATAGCCTAGGGGCGAAATAAGAGGGGGAGATCACTAGTAGAAAAGGGGGCATTTGTCCCGGTTGTAAGGGCCTTTAGTCCCGGTTCTTGAACTGGGACTAAATGGTCGTTACTAATGCCTCCCCCTTTAGTCCCAGTTCTAACACGAAGCGGGACAGATGTGCCTCCACGTGGCCGGTGCGCTGAGCCCAGGCAGGAGGGCCTTTGGTCCCGCTTGGTGGCACCAACCGGGACCAAAAGGCATCCACGCGTCAGCATTTAAGTGGCCGTGGTTTTTGTTTTTTTTGAAAGGGAGGGGGGGTTGGGGGTTTTGGGGGGTTAATTTAGGTGTTTCATATATTGTGTTAGCTAGCTAATTAATAGAGAGAAGTGCCCTCTCTTATGTCCGTGCTTGGTCGACGCTACGTACCGTACATGGAGAGGCCCTCGACACGCTAGCTAGTAAGAAAATGAAGGGAACCACTAAGTACAGAAATTCGTCATGCATACAGAGAGATTGGTCGAATAACAAGTTTTCGTATTATCTATCCGACGCTACTGGCTACATACATATACAATATGTAAAATCTCTTACAATCCCCTAGCAATTGAAATCAATTTCCACATGATATTCTCCGGCTTTATTGATGACGTGGTCAAGAAAGAATCCCGCCAATTCCTCTTGAATTGCTTTCATGCGATCTTGTTCTAGGAGTTCATCCCGCATCTGCCACGTCTAATTTGAAGAAGGGGGTTAATACATATATGAATGAAACTCAAAATAAATGATGGTGTAATAAAATGAAATTGTGAATATTATTGCTTACGCACTTCATATTGTCTTTTAGAGTAGCCCTGCTTATTTTTCGAAGTCGCGTTGTAGATGAACTCGCACACGTAGTATCCATAGAAATCATTCCCTTGTTCCTGCCACAAGCACTTTACGAGAAATAGAGGTCAATGAAACTGATAATGAAGCATTATAAATGGAATTGATGAAAGTACAACTATAGAATCAGCGGGAGATGCGCGCAACTAGCTAGCTAGTAGTACTTACTTTCGGGTATGTATATCGCAGCTCCTTCGGCAGTCCCGGAACTTCTGCGGTGAACTGTTTCCAAACCCTGCAAGACAAAGAAAATAATTATTATTACTTGAGATATCAGGAAATGAACAAAAAGTTGCCGATATGGTGCGATAAATGATCGATTGAACTTACTTGTTGAGCATTTTAGTCATGTCCGCATAGGTTTGGGGATCTTTTCGTCTCGAGTCTAAGATGTTTACTACTCCCCGCTCAAGCTTAATCTCCAGAAGTATATAGTGGAATCTGCGCACGCATGCATAACTCATCAATTACATTACTATAACCTCTCTCGAGTAATAAGGGATACCGAATATGCACACGACAGTAACACTCACTGGATGTTGTAAGTAAAGAGTATTAAATCTTTGTTTTGATTTTTGATCAACGATTGTAGCAAGTTGGCCTCGGCCTCTTCAGGGTGCTTTTTAACCAGAAATTCATCTATGATATTTGTGTTGATGAACCCAATATCATACATTTCTTGTTTTTTGCACTCGACGATCTTCAATCTGCATAATATAGTGAGGATAATTATTTATAAATACATGCAATGAAAGAGCCGAGCTATATATAGAGACTTGATGACAGAAATAGTACTTACAAACAGTAGCAAAAGACCGTTAGTTTATCGAGGGCCTTTTGATTGAAGAACGCGAAGAGCTCATCAAATGGAACAGTCAACAGATCAGTTCCAACGAGGTCGTGCTCCTCTTTAATATTCAGATACAAAGCATTCGTCCCCCCAGACTCTCTGCAGGTTTTCATGTACCAATTATGGAATCTTCGCATCATAGTTGTTAGAGATTTTTCATCTTTGACGAGAGGCTTCCCGTACTCGTATTTGTGTTCGTCCACCTCCAAGAAATCAGGAAGTTGATCGCCAGGCAGGTAATCTCCAAGATTGCCATAACTGGCCACCGTCCCCGGAGCATTAGCGACGATGTTGCCGCTAGACACATTGAGCGGGGGGCACGATTGCTTTGCTTGTTCGCCGAGCTGGGCAATTTTTTCCCCAGCTGCTCGTTCTTTTAACCTTTTATCACTGACTGTACTTCCCAACCGCTCCGCTTCGAGTTATGTCTGTTCAGTAATGCGCTCATAGTTGGTTCTCGGCGGAGACTTTGGTGGTTTCCTCAGGGCATCGATAGTGTGCTTTGCTTTCACCGGATCTACCTTCTCCTCCAGAGGTGCATGTCTCTTTGCTTTCACCCCTTCAAAGAAGTCCTTCATGTGGGTTCGCACGATCATCGCGTTTTCCTCCTCGGTCCTCTCGTACGGTAACTTCTCTAGAGGCTTGAGAGGTGGACCGTATTTGTATTGCCTCCCGCCTCTGCTGGCTGTACTGCTAGACGCCGGAGCAGACGGAGTGGCTGTGGTGCCTGTCTTCTTTCGTGCTTGCTTATGAGGCGGAGGAGAAGGACTATGACGCGCCGGAGCAGCCAGGGCGGCGGCGGGTCTCTTCCGCCCTTGCTGGCGAGGCGAAGAAGGAGGAAGGTGTTGGCTGCTCGGGCGCGCCGGCGCAGGCGGAGAAGGAGGCGGAGTACCACCACGCGCCGGAGAAGGAGGAGGCTGCTGGCAGACGCGTTTTGAAAACAGAAAAACAAGGGAGTTCAAATAAGTTCAAAAAAATGAAATCCCTTTGTAACAGACGCATTTCCGTATGAAACCCTGATACTTCGAAAGAGATTGTCCGTTTTGTACACGAAGTGCTTCCAGTATTTGCCGTAACCGTCTCTACTTTCTCGCACATGCTATGTGGGTGAAATGATGATACCATGCCCACTTGGAACCTTTTCATAGTTCATTTCAAATGCTTTTCAATTTCATGGTCTTATAGCTCAAAATAATCAATAAATGCATGAAAAATAACAAATGATGTCAGAAAGGGTTGTAAATTGATGATGTGGCTTTGAATGGTGCATTTTGAACACAGAAAAACAAGGGAGTTCAAATAAGTTCAAAAAATGAAATCCCTTTGTAACAGACGAGTTTCCATATGAAACCCTGATACTTCGAAAGAGATTGTCCGTTTTGTACACGAAGTGCATCCAGTTTTTGCCATAACCCTCTCTACTTTCTCGCACATGCTATGTGGGTGAAATGATGATACCATGCCAACTTGGAACCTTTTCAGAGTTCATTTCAAATGCTTTTCAATTTCATGGTCTTATAGCTCAAAATAATCAGTAA
>NC_057813.1:661802748-661804494 GCF_018294505.1 Triticum aestivum | reverse complement strand
GAACCCAGAAAAATAAGGGAGTTCAAATAAGTTCAAAAAATGAAATCCCTTTGTAACAGACGAGTTTCCGTATGAAACCCTGACACTTCGAAAGAGATTGTCCGTTTTGTACACGAAGTGCATCCAGTTTTTGCCATAACCCTCTCTACTTTCTCGCACATGCTATGTGGGTGAAATGATGATACCATGCCAACTTGGAACCTTTTCAGAGTTCATTTCAAATGCTTTCCAATTTCATGGTCTTATAGCTCAAAATAATCAGTAAATGCATGAAAAATAACAAATGAAGTCAAAAAGGGTTGTAAATTGATGATGTGGCTTTGAATGGTGCATTTTGAAAACAGAAAAACAAGGGAGTTCAAATAAGTTCAAAAAAAGGAAATCCCTTTGTAACATACGAGTTTCCGTATGAAACCCTGATACTTCGAAAGAGATTGTCCGTTTTGTACATGAAGTGCATCCAGTTTTTTCCGTAACCCTCTCTACATTCTCACACATGCTATGTGGGTGAAATGATGATACCATGCCAACTTGGAACATTTTCAGAGTTCATTTAAAATGCTTTTCAATTTCATGGTCTTATAGCTCAAAATAATTAGTAAATGCATGAAAAATTACAAATGGAGACAGAAAGGGTAGTAAATTGATGATGTGGCTTTGAATGGTGCATTTTGAAAACAGAAAAACAAGGGAGTTCAAATAAGTTCAAAAAGAATGAAATCCCTTTGTAACAGACGAGTTTCCGTATGAAACCCTCATACTTCGAAAGAGATTGTCCGTTGTGTACAGGAAGTGCATCCAGTTTTTGCCGTACCCCTCTCTACTTTCTCGCACATGCTATGTGGGTGCAATGATGATACCATGCCCACTTGTATCGTTTTCAGAGTTCATTTCAAATGCTTTCAATTTCATGGTCTAATAGCTCAAAATAATCAGTAAATGCATGAAAAATAACAAATGATGTCAGGAGGGTTGTAAATTGATGATGTGGCTTTGACTGGTGCATTTTGAACGCAGAAAAACAAGGGAGTTCAAATAAGTTCAAAAAAAATGAAATCCCTTTGTAACAGACGAGTTTCCGTATGAAACCCTAATACTTCGAAAGAGATTGTTTGTTTTGTACACGAAGTGCATCCAGTTTTTGCCGTAACCCTCTCTACTTTCTGGCACATGCTATGTGGGTGAAATGATGATACCATGCCAACTTGGAACCTTTTCAGAGTTCATTTCAAATGCTTTTCAATTTCATGGTCTTATAGCTTAAAATAATCAGTAAATGCATGAAAAATAACAAATGAAGTCAGAAAGGGTCGTGAATTGATGATGTGGCTTTGAATGGTGCATTTTGAAAATAGCAAAACAAGGGAGTTCAAATAAGTTCAAAAAAATGAAATCCCTTTATAACATACAAGTTTCCGTATGAAACCCTGATACTTCGAAAGAGATTGTCCGTTTTGTACACGAAGTGCATCCAGTTTTTGCCGTAACCCTCTCTACGTTCTCACACATGCTATGTCGGTGAAATGATGATACCATGCCAACTTTGGACATTTTCAGAGTTCATTTCAAATGCTTTTCAATTTCATGGTCTTATAGCTCAAAATAATTAGTAAATGCATGAAAAATTACAAATGGAGACAGAAAGGGTTGTAAATTGATGACGTGGCTTTGAATGGTGCATTTTGAAAACAGAAAAACAAGGGAGTTCAAATAAGTTAAAAAAAAGGAAATCCCTTTGTAACAGAC
>NC_057813.1:661787435-661802539 GCF_018294505.1 Triticum aestivum | reverse complement strand
CTTTCTCGCACATGCTATGTGGGTGAAATGATGATACCATGCCCACTTGGAACCTTTTCAGAGTTCATTTCAAATGCTTTTCAATTTCATGGTATAATAGCTCAAAATAATCAGTAAATGCATGAAAAAGAACAAATGATGTCAGAAAGGGTTGTAAATTGATGATGTGGCTTTGAATGGTGCGTTTTGAACGCAGAAAAACAAGGGAGTTAAAATAAGTTCAAAAAAAATGAAATCCCTTTGTAACAGACGAGTTTCCGTATGAAACCCTGATACTTCGAAAGAGATTGTTTGTTTTGTACACGAAGTGCATCCAGTTTTTGCCGTAACCCTGTCTACTTTCTGGCACATGCTATGTGGGTGAAATGATGATACCATGCAACTTGGAACCTTTTTAGAGTTCATTTCAAATGCTTTTCAATTTCATGGTCTTATAGCTCAAAATAATGAGTAAATGCATGAAAAATTACAAATGGAGACAGAAAGGGTTGTAAATTGATGATGTGGCTTTGAGTGGTAAATTTTGAACACAGAAAAACAAGGGAGTTCAAATAAGTTCAAAAAAATGAAATCCCTTTGTAACAGACGAGTTTCCATATGAAACCTTGATACTTCGAAAGAGATTGTCCATTTTGTACACGAAGTGCATCTAGTTTTTGCCGTAACCCTCTCTACTTTCTCGCACATGCTATGTGGGTGAAATGATGATACCATGCCCACTTGGAACCTTTTCAGAGTTCATTTCAAATGCTTTTAAATTTCATGGTCTAATAGCTCAAAATAATCAGTAAATGCCTGAAAAATAATAAATGATGTCACAAAGGGTTGTAAATTGATGATGTGGCTTTGAATGGTGCATTTTGAACACATAAAAACAAGGGAGTTCAAATAAGTTCAAAAAAAATGAAATCCCTTTGTAACAGACGAGTTTCCCTATGAAACCCAAATACTTCGAAAGAGATTGTCCGTTTTGTACACGAAGTGCATCCAGTTTTTGCCATAACCCTCTCTACTTTCTCGCACATGCTATGTGGGTGAAATGATGATACCATGCCAACTTGGAACATTTTTAGAGTTCATTTCAAATGCTTTTCAATTTCATGGTCTTATAGCTCAAAATAATCAGTAAATGCATGAAAAATAACAAATGAAGTCAGAAAGGGTTGTAAATTGATGATGTCGCTTTGAATGGTGCATTTTGAAAATAGAAAAACGAGGGAGTTCAAATAAGTTCAAAAAAAATGAAATCCCTTTGTAACAGACGAGTTTCCGTATGAAACCCTGATACTTCGAAAGAGATTGTCCATTTTGTACACGAAGTGCATCCAGTTTTTGCCGCAACCCTCTCTACTTTCTCGCACATGCTATCTGGGTGAAATGATGATACCATGCCCACTTGGAACCTTTTCATAGTTCATTTCAAATGCTTTTCAAGTTCATGGTCTTATAGCTCAAAATAATCAGTAAATGCATGAAAAATAACAAATGATGTCAGAAAGGGTTGTAAATTGATGATGTGGCTTTGAATGGTGCATTTTGAACACAGAAAAACAAGGGAGTTCAAATAAGTTCAAAAAAATGAAATCCCTTTGTAAGAGACGAGTTTCCATATGAAACCCTGATACTTCGAAAGAGATTGTCCGTTTTGTACACGAAGTGCATCCAGTTTTTGCCACAACCCTCTCTTCTTTGTCGCACATGCTATGTGGGTGAAATGATGATACCATGCCAACTTGGAACATTTTAAGAGTTCATTTCAAATGATTTTCAATTTCATGGTCTTATAGCTCAAAATAATCAGTAAATGCATGAAATATAACAAATGAAGTCAGAAAGGGTTGTAAATTGATGATGTGGCTTTGAATGGTGCATTTTGAAAATAGAAAAACAAGGGTGTTCAAATAAGTTCAAAAAAAAATGAAATCCCTTTGTAACAGACGCGTTTCCGTATGAAACCCTGATACTTCATAAGAGATTGTCCGTTTTGTACAAGAAGTGCATCCAGTTTTTGCCGTAACCCTCTCTACTTTCTCGCACATGCTATGTGGGTGAAATGATGATACCATGCCCACTTGGAACCTTTTCATAGTTCATTTCAAATGCTTTTCAATTTCATGGTTTATAGCTCAAAATAATCAGTAAATGCATGAAAAATAACAACTGATGTCAGAAAGGATTGTAAATTGATGATGTGGCTTTGAATGGTGCATTTTGAAAACAGAAAAACAAGGGAGTTCAAATAAGTTCAAAAAAATGAAATCCCTTTGTAACAGACGAGTTTCCGTATGAAACCCTGATACTTCGAAAGAGATTGTCCGTTTTGTACACGAAGTGCATCCAGTTTTTGCCATAACCCTCTCTACTTTCTGGCACATGCTATGTGGTGGAAATGATGATACCATGCCAACTTGGAACGTTTTCAGAGTTTATTTCAAATGCTTTTCAATTTCATGGTCTTATAGCTCAAAATAATCAGTAAATGCATGAAAAATAACAAATGAAGTTAGAAAGGGTTGTAAATTGATGATGTGGCTTTGAATGGTGCATTCTGAAAACAGAAAAACAAGGGAGTTCAAATAAGTTCAAAAAAATGAAATCCCTTTGTAACATACGAGTTTCCGTATGAAACCCTGATACTTGGAAAGAGATTGTCCGTTTTGTACACGAAGTGCATCCAGTTTTTGCCGTAACCCTCTCTACGTTCTCACACATGCTATGTGGGTGAAATGATGATACCATGCCAACTTGGAACCTTTTCAGAGTTCAGTTCAAATGCTTTTCAATTTCATGGTGTTATAGCTCAAAATAATGAGTAAATGCATGAAAAATTACAAATGGAGACAGAAACGGTTGTAAATTGATGATGTGGCTTTGAATGGTGCATTTTGAACACAGAAAAACAAGGGAGTTCAAATAAGTTCAAAAAAATGAAATCCCTTTGTAACAGACGAGTTTCCGTATGAAACCCTGATACTTCGAAAGAGATTGTCCGTTTTGTACACGAAGTGTATCTAGTTTTTGCCGTAGCCCTCTCTACTTTCTCGCACATGCTATGTGGGTGAAATGATGATACCATGCCCACTTGGAACCTTTTCAGAGTTCATTTCAAATGCTTTTCAATTTCATGGTATAATAGCTCAAAATAATCAGTAAATGCATGCAAAATAACAAATGATGTCAGAAAGGGTTGTAAATTGATGATGTGGCTTTGAATGGTGCATTTTGAACACAGAAAAACAAGGGAATTCAAATAAGTTCAAAAAAATGAAATCCCTTTGTAACAGATGAGTTTCCGTATGAAACCCTGATACTTCGATAGAGATTGTTCGTTTTGTACACGAAGTGCATCCAGTTTTTGCCATAACCCTCTCTACTTTCTCGAACATGCTATGTGGGTGAAATGATGATACCATGGCAACTTGGAACCTTTTCAGAGTTCATTTAAAATGCTTCTCAATTTCATGGTCTTATAGCTCAAAATAATCAGTAAATGCATGAAAAATAACAGAAGAAGTCAGAAAGGGTTCTAAATTGATGATGTGGCTTTGAATGGTGCATTTTGAAAATAGAAAATCAAGGGAGTTCAAATAAGTTCAAAAAAAATGAAATCCCTTTGTAACAGATGAGTTTCCGTATGAAACCCTGATTGTGACGCCCCCGATTCAATCGTACACTAATCATGCACGCAAATGTGTACGATCAAGATCAGGGACTCACGGGAAGATATCACAACACAACTCTATAACATAAATAAGTCATACAAGCATCATAATACAAGCCAGGGGCCTCGAGGGCTCGAATACAAGTGCTCGATCATAGACGAGTCAGCGGAAGCAACAATATCTGAGTACAGACATAAGTTAAACAAGTTTGCCTTAAGAAGGCTAGCACAAACTGGGATACAGATCGAAAGAGGCGCAGGCCTCCTGCCTGGGATCCTCCTAACTACTCCTGGTCGTCTTCAGCGGGCTGCACGTAGTAGTAGGCACCTCCGATGTAGTAGGGGTCTTCGTCGACGGTGGCATCTGGCTCCTGGACTCCAACATCTGGTTGCGACAACCAGAAAGAAAGGAAAGGAGGAAAAAGGGGGGAGAAAGCAACCGTGAGTACTCATCCAAAGTACTCGCAAGCAAGGAACTACACTACATATGCATGGGTATATGTGTAAGGAGGCCATATCAGTGGACTAAACTGCAGAATGCCAGAATAAGAGGGGGATAGCTAGTCCTATCGAAGACTACGCTTCTGGCAGCCTCCGTCTTGCAGCATGTAGAAGAGAGTAGATTTAAGTCCTCCAAGTAGCATCTCCAAGTAGCATCTCCAGTAGCATCGCATAGCATAATCCTACCCGGCGATCCTCCCCTCGTCGCCCTGTGGAAAAGCGATCACCGGGTTGTCTGTGGAACTTGGAAGGGTGTGTTTTATTAAGTATCTGGTTCTAGTTGTCATAAGGTCAAGGTACAACTCCAAGTCGTCCTGTTACCGAAGATCACGGCTATTCGAATAGATTAACTTCCCTGCAGGGGTGCACCACATAACCCAACACGCTCGATCCCATTTGGCCGGACACACTTTCCTGGGTCATGCCCGGCCTCGGAAGTTCAACATGTCGCAGCCCCACCTAGGCACAACAGAGAGGTCAGCACGCCGGTCTAACTCCTATGCACGCAGGGGTCTGGGCCCATTGCCCATTGCACACCTGCATGTTGCGAGGGCGGCCGGAAGCAGACCTAGCCTCTCTTATACAAGAGTAGGCGTTCCAGTCCAATCCGGCGCGCGCCGCTCCGCCGCTGACGTCAAGAAGGCTTCGGCTGATACCACGACGCCGGGATACCCATAACTACTCCCGCGTAGATGGTTAGTGCGTATAGACCAAATGGCCAGACTCAGATCAAATACCAAGATCTCGTTAAGCGTGTTAAGTGTCCGCGAACGTCGAACAGGGCCAGGCCCACCTGTCTCCTAGGTGGTCTCAACCTGCCCTGTCGCTCCGCCACAAAGTAACAGTCGGGGGCCGTCGGGAACCCAGGCCCACCTCTACCGGGATGGAGCCACCTGTCGTTTCAGCCCCCTCATCAGAATCACTAGCGGGTACTCGTCAAGCTGACCTGACTTTAGTCACCATCTGTATAGTATGTATGTATGTATAGTATATACCCGTGATCACCTCCCGAGTGATCATGACCCAATAGTATAGCAAGGCAGACTGACAAGAATGTAGGGCCAATGATGATAAACTAGCATCCTATACTAAGTATTTAGGATTGCAGGTAAGGTATCAACAGATGTAGCAACAATGTCAGGCTATGCATCAGAATAGGATTAACCGAAACAGTAGCATGCTACACTACTCTAATGCAAGCAGTATAGAGAAGAATAGGCGATATCTGGCGATCAAGGGGGGGGGGCTTGCCTGGTTGCTCTGGCAAGAGAGAGGGGTCATCAACTCCGTAGTCATACTGGGCAGTAGCAGCGTCGGTCTCGTAGTCTACCAGAGAGAAGAGCGGGAAGAAACAATGAATACCATGCAAACAGATGCATATCAGGACAACAAGCAGAGCTAGACGTGTTCTAACGCGGTCTGAGGTGATACCGGTGAAGGGGGGAAACATCCGGGAAAGTATCCCCTGTGTTCCGTGTTTTCGGACAGATGAACCGAAGGTGAAATGTTGCAGGTTCACTATGCTAGGGGCGTGTGGCGGACTAACGGGATGCGTATCCGGATTCGTCTCGTCGTTCTGAGCAACTCTCATGTTGAAAATAATTTAATCCGAGTTACGGTTTAAAAGATATGATTTTCTAAAGATTTTATTAATTTCTGGAATTTAATTAATTATTTAATTTAATTCGAAAATGGATTTATGACATCAGCATGATGTCATGCTGATGTCAGCAGTCAACAGAGTTGACTGGTCAACTTGACAGATGGGGCCATTGACTGGGTCAACAGCACGGTCAGCAGGCCCAGTCAGCAGTCAACAGTCCTGTTGACTTAGTCAAACCTACACGTGGGTCCCACTTGTCATAGTCACAGTTTAACTAAACCTAATTAACTAGTTAATTAATCATTAGTTTATCTAATCAGAGTTAATCAGGTTAATAAACAGATCTAATTAAGTTAATTAATTATCTAATTAATTGATTAATATTTTTCTAATTCTTTTTTTAATAAAAACGTTCTGGGGCTGGGCCCCGTTTGTCATAGGCCCTAGGGACCTTAGCGGGCGTCGGTGTTACCGGGTTCGGGCGCAACGGGCACGGGCGCTGCCCGGGCAGAGACCGAACCCACCGGGTGCGAGGCGGAGGCCGGCGACAATGCGCCGGTGGCCAGAGGCATAGCGCACGCAGCCGCACGGGTGCGTAGCGGCCCAACGTGGGGCTCGTCGGGAACGGGCGGAGGCAGGGATTGCGGCGTGGTGCGGGCGCGGCGGCGCACACGCACGGGCAGGAGCCGCTGCAGCGGGGGGACGAGCCGGCCACCACGGCGTGCGTGCATACGGCAAGGGGAGAGACCGTGGCGGGAGCTAGCAGGTCAGGGGAGGTGCGACCAGTGCACGACGGCGGGTTACACGGGCGCGGCAACCGCGAGCTCCTCGGGAGCTCGGGCGTGACAGCGGGGGCGACCTACTGCGACGGGAGGGAAAGAAGAGGGGGAAAGCAGAGGAGGGGCCTCACCGGGCCCTGCAGGTGTGCAATAGTGTGCGCGAGGAGGAGTCGGGGAGGCGCCGGAGCTCGGGGCGACGACGGTTGACGACGGGGTGGTGGTGACGGCGGGCGACGGCGTCGGGTCAACAGGCGAGGCTGCAGCGTCTGGCGGGTGTCGCGTGAAGGAGAGGAGGGCGAGGAGGATTCCAGGAGGCAAGCAGCGACGCGATGGGGTCGGCGGTCGGCAATGGAGGCGTCGTCGGGAGTGCCGCGGGGTCGCGCCCCCGATCTGGATCGAGAGGGGAGGGAGAGCGAGAGGGGGGAAGTGGGGGAGTGGGGATCGGGTAGCTAGGGTTCGGTCGCCCCAGGGGGGCTATAGGCGCCGGCTGGGCCGGCCTGGTTGGCCCAGAGGCCAGCTGGGTTGTGGCCCAGTGGGGGGGTTTGTTTTCTTTTCCTTTCTTCTTTTTTTGTTTTTCTATTTCTTTTCAGTTTTCTTTTATTTTAGTTTTATAATATTTAGGAGCGACAACTAATTTGGTGTTATTAAATAGGTCACAGCACCAGATATTCTGGCACTTTAAGTAAAGTGTTTTGCATGTGCTTATTATTTTAAAAGCATTTTAGATAATTGTTTTATCACGGTTCTAGTTTATTAAATGTATTTAAGTTTTTTATTAGAAGATGATTTCTTCACCAACATTTGTTACGGGTTTTTTTTGACACGTTAGGAACAATTTAGTTTTGACTTTTGAAAACTTTAATTGTTTTAACTTTAATTCAGATTTGAATTTGAATCGGTTCTGAACTAACGCGAGATTATCAACAATAATCGAGGTGACATGGCATCATTACCAGAGGGTTACTGTAGCTTGATTACCCGGGCGTCACAATTCTCATCCACTACAAGAAATCTCGTCCCGAGATTTAAGAGGGGGACTAAGGGGAAAATTCAGGTTACGAAATTCTAACGGGTCTTCTCGTTCTTGGTTTCTCTTCTCGAAGAGGCCGGTCCAATATATTGATGTCTTTATTTCTCTGCTTTAGTTCAACATGATGAAGTCGGCCTGCTTTCTTCAGGAACTCCATCGTACTTACGAATCGGTAAGGGGCAGCTCGGCTACGACAATGATTATGAGGGAAACAATCTGGGGTTAACCCATGAATGAGCATAAGAGTATCTCTCGAGTTGAACATATAAAATACATCGAGAGTAAGGTACGAAGGTACAATACGAGGTTCCAAGCGAATAGATAGTTGCTCGAAGTCTGAACCAGAGTGAGAAAGGGGTTCAGAGCAGCGAGGGTAAGCATTGCGTCTGATACCAGAATAGAGCACTAGGAAGGTGGCCCGTGAATTAAATATGAAGCCAAGCGTGGGGAATAACCATTAGAAATAGGGTTGTACAGGAGAGTCGGGTTTCGATCCAGTGGTCCTGTGGGTTATGGGCCCACCATGTGGGTTGAAAGTAGGAAGGGTGGGGACATATTGCAATACCGCGACAGGGAGGCATGTTAGTGAATAGCTTGTCAGGTATGCCGGCAACAATGTCGGTACCAAGGACGAGGGACAAAGAGAACCATTTTCCTACTCGTTGAACGAGGCGGACCAATAGGCAAAGTTCTTGTCCATCGGTGGTTACCGGAATGTCATCAACAATAGTAACAGGGTCTTGTTGACACAATTGTACACCGAGGTGTTTACATAAGCCGAAGAATATTACTGCTTAGATCACAAGAAGGTTTAAACAAACCAACGGTAAGGAAAAGTGGTAATCAGGTTAAAATAGAACAATGGAAGGAAAAATGTGTAAACACACATATTAGAAGGGTATATCCTTTCCAAGGACAAGCAGAGCATGATATCCATGACAGGATAGAAGTAGAAATCTTTTAAGTAAGGGGAGAGGAATTTCATGGCATTACCCATATAACGACGTTTGGGTAATTTTAACAAGAAACATTTAGCATGGTGCTTCAAATGTTCTTATTGAAAATCGGAGTACCACAGACATGCTTCGAGATAGCATTGACATGGTCATTGGTAAAGGTCAGACTTTGGATACACAAAGGATCCATCAGGGACAACTTGTAGAATAAGTCTTACAATTTCCTCACGGAAGAATGACTAACCTTGCCAAAAAGGAAACTATAACAATAGGTCCTCCGACCAGGTGTGCTAGGCACGACATCACCTTACCGGGTCACATAAAGACCATTGTTATAACTCTTGGAAATATGTTCCAACCATCATCTCTGACCGAGATTCAGATCCGATTGGTGTCATGATACCTTAGACTCAGGTTGTCCGAGAAGAAAAGGTGCAACACAGGTCGACGAAATGACATTGCAAGATTCTCGGGAAATGAACTATGGGAGCGGGTTCCTGAAACAATAGTTCATCATTAAACCAAGAAGAGGATGAGGAGGCGACTGATGGACTCAGCGATAACTCATTGAGGTATCCAAAAGATGGATCTCCACAATTATGTGGATAAGGAGATATCATTTGTCATATCAAATGATATAAGGTAAGCTTGAGGAAAACATACACAATTAAACACTGGTTGAAAGGTGCGCCCGAAATATGGGTTGGGTTGCACGACCAATGTCAGAATGGTGATTCAATAATTAATAGTCTAAGAATGAACGACCGACCATTAACTTTGAAGCAATAGGGTTGCTAGAAGTGCAAAATCCAAACAACACCGCTCACCTGTTGGTACCCCAGTTGGAATCAACATGAGGACCAAGAAAGAATGGTGATGGTGAGAAGTATCACTATACCAAGAATTCTTAAGAGGTGGAGTAATCCTCACGACATTCTTGACATAAAAGATGGTAACACTCCAAGGTAAAGAAGAATAAATGCTGGATAGCAAGGAACTCAAGGTATAACACAAAAGACGAACAAGTTTGTGTTGGAGGGAAGGCAATAAAGTGGCTGATGATAACACAAGTCATCGAGGGCAAGGATGGTATTCCTCTTCATGAATCCGGTTGATATCCTGGAAGAGCTCATAAGGTTGATGATGATCACGACACATTTGTCGAGAGATTTCATGAAGATGTAATCACTCAGCGACGACATCAAGTCAAAGGAACGACGAAGCAAGAGGTTATTGGAACCACAGTTACAACACAAACTCGAACTCAAGCTTATTGTTTAAGGTGAAAGGGTATGACGAGGAAAATCGATGTAAGCTTAGCTATCGTCGCAAATTTTGCTACGGGAAGACGGAACAGGTAGCACAGTTAAAATTTAGCACAGTATGATATAGCCGATCAGGCTAGGAATGGTGTGATGGAGTATTAAACTTCTCAACCACAAAGTACTAGGAGTACTGAATCACATGGGCGATTCGATTCACTAACCGGTGTTCTCGGTTGACGACAACCCAGAACCCGTGGAGTGATTATGACGGGGGAAAGGTACGACTTCATTAGAAATTCATAAAATGAAGTGCAATGGGTTGATATCCTCGAGATACCAGGGGGTAATACTTGAAGGTAGATCAAAGTAAAGGTTGGGCAGGTGCAATGATCTGCAGAAGACAAGTACTTCAACTTGTCCGAGAAATGGTATTTAAAAGGAGAACATGGCTGGAACAACGATTGCAAATGATCGAACCACGGATACAAGATGAACTTATAACAAGGGGGTAATTATTTTTACGAGCATCTTCCATGATAAGTTATACATCATGTCCATGGGCATGAATGCAAGGTTCAAGGTCGACTCCCACTTCTTCAATGTATAATCTTCCATCCACTTCTCGCTTTGATAAAGGCATTAGTGTTGAAAGTCTTACCTGGTGAAATACCAGATGAGTATGACTCGTGAAAACTTCCGAGTTCACACATATTAAGGAAGGCATAGGTTCAACCCGTCAGGGTATCGTGGAAACATATACCACAAGCTTCAATAGGAAATACCACCAGCTCGAAAACAGAGCATGGTTGAGAAAACAGAGGATACAATTGACCCAAGGCTTTATATATCCGTGGAAATACTCACAAGGTTATTTGAATATGAAGGACGGTGTCAGATGAAATCAAACAATGGATCGGGCGATCCACAACGGAGCTGGTGTGAGTATCGGTACTCAATCAGAGGAAGAAAGAATGCACGGGCATCATATTATAGAACATCTGAATAATTCGATGCTTAGATAACAAAGGAATTATGATTTTCCAAAACAAAGGATCAGAAGCAGTCGCTCTGATCAAGGATCGATAAGTTGGATAGACCAGAGGCACAATTGACGACCAATGGTTTGGTCGAGAACCAGCTCATGTTCAAAAATGATGTCTGAGCCGGAAAGATAATTTAGAAGGGTTGATAGATGATTGTGTGCATTCGCACACATGTTGAATCAATAGGATCAAAATGACGGTGTCAAAATATACTAGTGAATATTGCCAGATATATGGGAAGCATCCAAAATGCAAGTAGACAAGTATTTGCAGAGCAATAAAGCTGCTAAGGATTTTCGGAGGATTGAATAGTATTTCAAAGACTTTTGTGAAACACCTGAACAACTGGGGATGAGCGGATACTCAGAAAGTGCGAGAAATTATTCTTAGGGGTATTCAGGTGGAAAAGAACTGCAAGGCAGTAGGCACAAAATATTCTCGGGGTATCTGGTAATAACAAGATCGACTGGGAATAAAAGTAAGCACGACAGGTGTAAGTATCTATCCATAGGGATATTCCGGTGGAAGGGAATTGCAAAAGAAACGGGCACAAGGTCTCGAGAGAAAATCGGAGAGTATCTTCGAAATCTTCTGGTGCAGCCGGTGATCATCTGGACTGAAGGGGCTCTCCGGGAGAAAGTATTTTAGAGAACCTAAAGTTAGTCTTTTTAGCAAAATCATTTAACCCGAATAGAGGAGAGATTAGAGTCCCAGAGTATAGGTCGAGGAATAAAAGATCCTAATACCACCCAATGGCAACGTGTGCCCGTAAGACACACAACCATGTTAGTAAAAGTTTGCAATGTCTAGACTCGACTTCGGCCAAGGAGTTGGAAGGGGTATTCCTACAGGCAGTCGGCTCTGATACCAACTTGTGACGCCCCCGATTCAATCGTACACTAATCATGCACGCAAATGTGTACGATCAAGATCAGGGACTCACGGGAAGATATCACAACACAACTCTAAAACATAAATAAGTCATACAAGCATCATAATACAAGCCAGGGGCCTCGAGGGCTCGAATACAAGTGCTCGATCATAGACGAGTCAGCGGAAGCAACAATATCTGAGTACAGACATAAGTTAAACAAGTTTGCCTTAAGAAGGATAGCACAAACTGGGATACAGATCGAAAGAGGCGCAGGCCTCCTGCCTGGGATCCTCCTAACTACTCCTGGTCGTCTTCAGCGGGCTGGACATAGTAGTAGGCACCTCCGGTGTAGTAGGGGTCGTTGTCGACGGTGGTGTCTGGCTCCTGGACTCCAACATCTGGTTGCGACAACCAGAAAGAAAGGAAAGGAGGAAAAAGGGGGGAGAAAGCAACCGTGAGTACTCATCCAAATTACTCGCAAGCAAGGAACTACACTACATATGCATGGGTATATGTGTAAGGAGGCCATATCAGTGAACTAAACTGCAGAATGCCAGAATAAGAGGGGGATAGCCAGTCCTATAGAAGACTACGCTTCTGGCAGCCTCCGTCTTGCAGCATGTAGAAGAGAGTAGATTGAAGTCCTCCAAGTAGCATCTCCAAGTAGCATCTCCAGTAGCATCGCATAGCATAATCCTACCCGGCGATCCTCCCCTCGTCGCCCTGTGGAAAAGCGATCACCGGGTTGTCTGTGGAACTTGGAAGGGTGTGTTTTATTAAGTGTCCGGTTCTAGTTGTCATAAGGTCAAGGTACAACTCCAAGTCGTCCTGTTACCGAAGATCACGGCTATTCTAATAGATTAACTTCCCTGCAGGGGTGCACCACATAACCCAACACGCTCGATCCCATTTGGCCGGACACACTTTCCTGGGTCATGCCCGGCCTCGGAAGATCAACACGTCGCAGCCCCACCTAGGCACAACAGAGAGGTCAGCACGCCGGTCTAACTCCTATGCGCGCAGGGGTCTGGGCCCATCGCCCATTGCACACCTGCACGTTGCGAGGGCGGACGGAAGCAGACCTAGCCTCTCTTATACAAGAGTAGGCGTTCCAGTCCAATCCGGCGCGCGCCGCTCCGTCGCTAACGTCAAGAAGGCTTCGGCTGATACCACGACGCCGGGATACCCATAACTACTCCCACGTAGATGGTTAGTGCGTATAGACCAAATGGCCAGACTCAGATCAAATACCAAGATCTCGTTAAGCGTGTTAAGTATCCGCGAATGCCGAACAGGCCCAGGCCCACCTGTCTCCTAGGTGGTCTCAACCTGCCCTGTCGCTCTGCCACAAATTAACAGTCGAGGGCCGTCGGGAACCCATGCCCACCTCTACCGGGATGGAGCCACCTGTCCTTTCAGCCCCCTCATCAGAATCACTAGCGGGTACTCGTCGAGCTGACCCGACTTTAGTCACCATCTGTATAGTATGTATGTATGTATAGTATATACCCGTGATCACCTCCCGAGTGATCACAATCCAATAGTATAGCAAGGCAGGCTGACAAGAATGTAGGGCCAATGATGATAAACTAGCATCCTATAATAAGTATTTAGGATTGCAGGTAAGGTATCAACAGATGTAGCAACAATGTCAGGCTATGCATCAGAATAGGATTAATCGAAACAGTAACATGCTACACTACTCTAATGCAAGCAGTATAGAGAAGAATAGGCGATATCTGGTGATCAGGGGGGGGGGGCTTGCCTGGTTGCTCTGGCAAGAGAGAGGGGTCATCAACTCCGTAGTCGTACTGGGCAGCAGCAGCGTCGGTCTCGTAGTCTACCAGAGAGAAGAGGGGGAAGAAACAATGAATACCATGCAAACAGATGCATATCAAGACAACAAGCAGAGCTAGACGTGTTCTAACGCGGTCTGAGGTGATACCGGTGAAGGGGGGAAACATCCGGGAAAGTATCCCCGGTAATCTGTGTTTTCGGACATATGAACCGAAGGTGAAATGTTGCAGGTTCACTATGCTAGGGGCGTGTGGCGGACGAACGGGCTGCGTATCCGGATTTGTCTCGTCATTCTGAGCAACTCTCATGTTGAAAATAATTTAATCCGAGTTACGGTTTAAAAGATATGATTTTCTAAAGATTTTATTAATTTCTGGAATTTAATTAATTATTTAATTTAATTCGAAAATGGATTTATGACATCAGCATGATGTCATGCTGATGTCAGCAGTCAACAGAGTTGACTGGTCAACCTGCCAGATGGGGCCATTGACTGGGTCAACAGCACGGTCAGCAGGCCCAGTCAGCAGTCAACAGTCCTATTGACTTAGTCCAACCTACACGTGGGTCCGACTTGTCATAGTCACAGTTTAACTAAACCTAATTAACTAGTTAATTAATCATTAGTTTATCTAATCAGAGTTAATCAGGTTAATTAACAGATCTAATTAAGTTAATTAATTATCTAATTAATTAATTAATTAATATTTTTCTAATTCTTTTTTTAATAAAAACGTTCTGGGGCTGGGCCCCGTTTGTCATAGGCCCTAGGGACCTTAGCGGGCATCGGTGTTAGCGGGTTCGGGCGCAACGGGCACAGGCGCTGCCCGGGCGGAGACCGAACCCACCCGGGTGCGAGGCGGAGGCCGGCGACAATGCGCCGGTGGCCAGAGGCACAGCGCACGCAGCCGCACGGGTGCATAGCGGCCCAACGTGGGGCTCGTCGGGAACGGGCGGAGGCAGGGATTGCGGCGTGGTGCGGGCGTGGCGGCGCACACGCACGGGCAGGAGCCACTGCAGCGGGGGGACGAGCCGGCCACCACGGCGTGCGTGCATACGGCAAGGGGAGAGACCGTGGCGGGAGCTAGCAGGTCAGGGGAGGTGCAACCAGTGCAGACGGCGGGTTACACGGGCGCGGCAACCGCGAGCTCCTCGGGAGCTCGGGCGTGACGGCGGGGGCGACCTACTGCGACGAGAGGGAAAGAAGAGGGGGAAAGCAGAAAAGGGGCCTCACCGGGCCCTGCAGGTGTGCAATAGTGTGCGCGAGGAGGAGTCGGGGAGGCGCCGGAGCTTGGGGCGACGACGGTTGACGACGGGGTGGTGGTGACGACGGGCGATGGCGTCGGGTCAACAGGCGAGGCCGCAGCGCCTGGCGGGTGTCGCGCGAAGGAGAGGAGGGCGAGGAGGAGTCCAGGAGGCAAGCAGCAACGCGATGGGGTCGGCGGTCGGCAATGGAGGCGTCGTCGGGAGTACCGCGGGGTCGCGCCCCTGATCTGGATCGAGAGGGGAGGGAGAGCGAGAGGGGGGAAGTGGGGGAGTGGGGATCGGGTAGCTAGGGTTCGGTAACCCCAGGGGGGCTATAGGCGCCAGCTGGG
>NC_057813.1:661786333-661787208 GCF_018294505.1 Triticum aestivum | reverse complement strand
TTTTTTTGTTTTTCTATTTCTTTTCAGTTTTCTTTTATTTTAGTTTTATAATATTTAGGAGCGACAACTAATTTGGTGTTATTAAATAGGTCACAGCCCCAGATATTCTGGCACTTTAAATAAAGTGTTTTGCATGTGCTTATTATTTTAAAAGCATTTTAGATAATTGTTTTATCACGGTTCTAGTTTATTAAATGTATTTAAGTTTTTTATTAGAAGATGATTTCTTCGCCAACATTTGTTACGGGTTTTTTTGACACGTTAGGAACAATTTAGTTTTGACTTTTGAAAACTTTAATTGTTTTAACTTTAATTCAGATTTGAATTTGAATCGGTTCTGAACTAACGCGAGATTATGAACAATAATTGAGGTGACGTGGCATCATTACCAGAGGGTTACTGTAGCTTGATTACCCGGGCGTCACACTGATACTTTAAAAGAGATTGTCCATTTTGTACACGAAGTGCATCCAGTTTTTGCCGTAACCCTCTCTACTTTCTCGCACATGCTATGTGGGTGAAATGATAATACCATGCCCACTTGGAACCTTTTCATAGTTCATTTCAAATGCTTTTCAATTTCATGGTCTTATAGCTCAAAATAATCAGTAAATGCATGAAAAATAACAAATGATGTCACAAAGGGTTGTAAATTGATGATGTGGCTTTGAATGGTGCATTTTGAACACAGAAAAACAAGGGAGTTCAAATAAGTTCAAAAAAATGAAATCCCTTTGTAAGAGACGAGTTTCCGTATGAAACCCTGATACTTCGAAAGAGATTGTCCGATTTGTACACGAAGTGCATCCAGTTTTTGCCATAACCCTCTCTACTTTCTCGCACATGCTATGTGGGTGAAATGATGATACCATGCC
>NC_057813.1:661782928-661784526 GCF_018294505.1 Triticum aestivum | reverse complement strand
GAAACCCTGATACTTCGAAAGAGATTGTCCGTTTTGTACACGAAGTGCATCCAGTTTTTGCCATAACCCTCTCTACTTTCTCGCACAGGCTATGTGGGTGAAATGATGATACCATGCCAACTTGGAACATTTTCAGAGTTTATTTCAAATGCTTTTCAATTTCATGGTCTTATAGCTCAAAATAATCAGTAAATGCATGAAATATAACAAATGAAGTCACAAAGGGTTGTAAATTGATGATGTGGCTTTGAATGGTGCATTTTGAAAACAGAAAAACAAGGGAGTTCAAATAAGATAAAAAAATGAAATCCCTTTGCAAGAGACGCGTTTCCGTATGGAACCCTGATACTTCGAAAGAGATTGTCCATTTTGTACACGAAGTGCATCCGGTTTTTGCCGTAACCTTCTATACTTTCTCGCACATGCTATGTGGGTGAAATGATGATACCATGCCCACTTGGAACCTTTTCAGAGTTCATTTCAAATGATTTTCAATTTCATGGTCAAATAGCTCAAAAAAAATCAGTAAATGCATGAAAAATAACAAATGATGTCAGAAAGGGTTGTAAATTGATGATGTGGCTTTGAATGGTGCATTTTGAACACAGAGAAACAAGGGAGTTTCAATAAGTTCAAAAAAATGAAATCCCTTTGCAACAGACGAGTTTCCGTATGAAACCCTGATACTTCGAAAGAGATTGTCCGTTTTGTACACGAAGTGCATCCAGTTTTTGCCATAACCCTCTCTACTTTCTCGCACATGCTATGTGGGTGAAATGATGATACCATACCAACTTGGAACCTTTTCAGAGTTCATTTCAAATGCTTTTCAATTTCATGGTCTTATAGCTCAAAATAATCAGTAAGTGCAAGAAAAATAACAAATGAAGTCAGAAAGGGTTGTAAATTGATAATGTGGCTTTGAATGGTGCATTTTGAAAATAGAAAAACAAGGGAGTTCAAATAAGTTCAAAAAAAATGAAATCCCTTTGTAACAGACGAGTTTCCGTATGAAACCCTGATACTTCGAAAGAGATTGTCCGTTTTGTACATGAAGTGCATCCAGTTTTTGCCGTAACCCTCTCTACTTTCTCGCACATGCTATGTGGGTGAAATGATGATACCATGCCCACTTGGAATCTTTTCATAGTTCATTTCAAATGCTTTTCAATTTCATGGTCTTATAGCTCAAAATAATCAGTAAATGCATGAAAAATAACAAATGATGTCAGAAAGGGTTGTAAATTGATGATGTGGCTTTGTATGGTGCATTTTGAACATAGAGAAACAAGGGAGTTCAAATAAGTTCAAAAAAATGAAATCCCTTTGTAAGAGACGAGTTTCCGTATGAAACCCTGATACTTCGAAAGAGATTGTCCGTTTTGTACACGAAGTGCATCCAGTTTTTGCCATAACCCTCTCTACTTTCTCGCACATGCTATGTGGGTGAAATGATGATACCATGCCAACTTGGAACATTTTCAGAGTTCATTTCAAATGCTTTTAAATTTCATGGTCTTATAGCTCAAAATAATCAGTACATGCATGAAATATAACAAATGAAGTCAGAAAGGGTTGTAAATTGATGATGTGGCTTT
>NC_057813.1:661782313-661782918 GCF_018294505.1 Triticum aestivum | reverse complement strand
GAACACAGAGAAACAAGGGAGTTCAAATAAGTTCAAAAAAATGAAATCCCTTTGCAACAGACGAGTTTCCGTATGAAACCCTGATACTTCGAAAGAGATTGTCCGTTTTGTACACGAAGTGCATCCAGTTTTTGCCATAACCCTCTCTACTTTCTCGCACATGCTATGTGGGTGAAATGATGATACCATGCCAACTTGGAACATTTTCAGAGTTCATTTCAAATGCTTTTCAATTTCATGGTCTTATAGCTCAAAATAATCAGTACATGCATGAAATATAACAAATGAAGTCAGAAAGGGTTGTAAATTGATGATGTGTCTTTGAATGGTGCATTTTGAAAACAGAAAAACAAGGGAGTTCAAATAAGATAAAAAACTGAAATCCCTTTGCAAGAGACGCGTTTCCGTATGGAACCCTGATACTTCGAAAGAGATTATCCGTTTTGTACACGAAGTGCATCCAGTTTTTGCCGTAACCCTCTATACTTTCTCGCACATGCTATGTGGGTGAAATGATCATACCATGCCCACTTGGAACCTTTTCAGAGTTCATTTCAAATGATTTTCAATTTCATGGTCTAATAGCTCAAAATAATTAGTAAATG
>NC_057813.1:661780340-661782303 GCF_018294505.1 Triticum aestivum | reverse complement strand
GGTGCATTTTGAAAACATAAAAACAAGGGAGTTCAAATAAGATAAAAAACTGAAATCCCTTTGCAAGAGACGCGTTTCCGTATGGAACCCTGATACTTCGAAAGAGATTATCCGTTTTGTACACGAAGTGCATCCAGTTTTTGCCGTAACCCTCTATACTTTCTCGCACATGCTATGTGAGTGAAATGATCATACCATGCCCACTTGGAACCTTTTCAGAGTTCATTTCAAATGATTTTCAATTTCATGGTCTAATAGCTCAAAATAATCAGTAAATGCATGAAAAATAACAAATGATGTCAGAAAGGGTAGTAAATTGATGATGTGGCTTTGAATGGTGCATTTTGAACACAGAGAAACAAGGGAGTTTAAATAAGTTCAAAAAAATGAAATCCCTTTACAACAGACGAGTTTCCGTATGAAACCCTGATACTTCGAAAGAGATTGTCCGTTTTGTACACGAAGTGCATCCAGTTTTTGCCATAACCCTCTCTACTTTCTCGCACATGCTATGTGGGTGAAATGATGATACCATGCCAACTTGGAACCTTTTCAGAGTTCATTTCAAATGCTTTTCAATTTCATGGTCTTATAGCTCAAAATAATCAGTAAGTGCATGAAAAATAACAAATGAAGTCAGAAAGGGTTGTAAATTGATGATGTGGATTTGAATGGTGCATTTTTAAAATAGAAAAACAAGGGAGTTCAAATAAGTTCAAAAAAAATGAAATCCCTTTGTAACAGACGAGTTTCCGTATGAAACCCTGATACTTCGAAAGAGATTGTCCATTTTGTACATGAAGTGCATCCAGTTTTTGCCGTAACCCTCTCTACTTTCTCGCACATGCTATGTGGGTGAAATGATGATACCATGCCCACTTGGAATCTTTTCATAGTTCATTTCAAATGCTTTTCAATTTCATGGTCTTATAGCTCAAAATAATCAGTAAATGCATGAAAAATAACAAATGATGTCAGAAAGGGTTGTAAATTAATGATGTGGCTTTGTATGGTGCATTTTGAACACAGAGAAACAAGGGAGTTCAAATAAGTTCAAAAAAATGAAATCCCTTTGTAAGAGACGAGTTTCCGTATGAAACCCTGATACTTCGAAAGAGATTGTCCGTTTTGTACACGAAGTGCATCCAGTTTTTGCCGTAACCCTCTATACTTTCTCGCACATGCTATGTGGGTGAAATGATGATACCATGCCCACTTGGAACCTTTTCAGAGTTCATTTCAAATGATTTTCAATTTCATGGTCTAATAGCTCAAAATAATTAGTAAATGCATGAAAAATAACAAATGATGTCAGAAAGGGTTGTAAATTGATGATGTGGCTTTGAATGGTGCATTTTGAACACAGAGAAACAAGGGAGTTCAAATAAGTTCAAAAAAATGAAATCCCTTTGCAACAGACGAGTTTCCGTATGAAACCCTGATACTTCGAAAGAGATTGTCCGTTTTGTACACGAAGTGCATCCAGTTTTTGCCATAACCCTCTCTACTTTCTCGCACATGCTATGTGGGTGAAATGATGATACCATGCCAACTTGGAACATTTTCAGAGTTCATTTCAAATGCTTTTCAATTTCATGGTCTTATAGCTCAAAATAATCAGTACATGCATGAAATATAACAAATGAAGTCAGAAAGGGTTGTAAATTGATGATGTGTCTTTGAATGGTGCATTTTGAAAACAGAAAAACAAGGGAGTTCAAATAAGATAAAAAACTGAAATCCCTTTGCAAGAGACGCGTTTCCGTATGGAACCCTGATACTTCGAAAGAGATTATCCGTTTTGTACACGAAGTGCATCCAGTTTTTGCCGTAACCCTCTATACTTTCTCGCACATGCTATGTGGGTGAAATGATCATACCATGCCCACTTGGAACCTTTTCAGAGTTCATTTCAAATGATTTTCAATTTCATGGTCTAATAGCTCAAAATAATTAGTAAATG